>NC_058081.1:163214709-163412970 GCF_014858855.1 Bufo gargarizans
AGTGAGGTATTTGACTCGTGTATGACATGCACAATTTCAAATAAATTAGTAAATTTCTTTACATTCCTAAATCTCTCAATAGTTTTTTTTCTGGGGCTTGCATGAAAATGTCTTTTGCATAAGCAAACATCTGCGCATATAGGGTGTGTAAACATTTAGGGGAAACTGCACCCATTGATTACGTGCAGATTTTCGTACTGAAAAACTGCAGTGTAATACAGTGCCAGCAAAGTGAACGAGATTTGCCCAAGTTTTAAATGTGGAAAATGACCTCCTGTAAGGATTTTAAAATCTGCTGCATGTCAATTGATTCTGCATCATATACAGTGTGGTTTTCCCTGTCCACCATATATAGTGTGGATTTCCCTGTCCACCATATAGAGTGTGGTTTTCCCTGTCCACCATATAGAGTGTGGTTTTCCCTGTCCACCATATAGAGTGTGGATTTCCCTTTCCACCATATATAGTGTGGTTTTCCCTGTCCACCATATACAGTGCGGTTTTCCCTGTCCACCATATATAGTGCGGTTTACCCTGTCCACCATATATAGTGCGGTATCCCTGTCCACCATATATAGTGCGGTTTTCCCTGTCCACCATATATAGTGCGGTATCCCTGTCCACCATATACAGTGCGGTTTTCCCTGTCCACCATATACAGTGCGGTTTTCCCTGTCCACCATATACAGTGCGGTTTTCCCTGTCCACCATATACAGTGCGGTTTTCCCTGTCCACCATATACAGTGCGGTTTTCCCTGTCCACCATATACAGTGCGGTTTTCCCTGTCCACCATATATAGTGCGGTTTTCCCTGTCCACCATATAGTGTGGTTATCCCTGTCCACCATATACAGTGCGGTTTTCCATGTCCACCATATATAGTGCGGTTTTCCCTGTCCACCATATATAGTGTGGTTTTCCCTGTCCACCATATATAGTGCGTTTTTGCCTGTCCACCATATATAGTGCGGTTTTCCCTGTACACCATATATAGTGTGGTTTACCCTGTCCACCATATATAGTGTGGTTTTCCCTGTCCACCATATACAGTGCGGTTTTCCCTGTCCACCATATATAGTGCGGTTTTCCCTGTACACCATATATAGTGTGGTTTACCCTGTCCACCATATATAGTGTGGTTTTCCCTGTCCACCATATATAGTGCGGTTTTCCCTGTACACCATATATAGTGTGGTTTTCCCTGTCCACCATATATAGTGTGGTTTACCCTGTCCACCAAATATAGTGTGGTTTTCCCTGTCCACCATATATAGTGTGGTTTTCCCTGTACACCATATATAGTGCGGTTTTCCCTGTCCACCATATATAGTGTGGTTTTCCCTGTCCACCATATATAGTGTGGTTTTCCCTGTCCACCATATATAGTGCGGTTTTCCCTGTCCACCATATATAGTGTGGTTTTCCCTGTACACTTCAATGCGGTTGCAATTTTCTGCATACAAATCTGCACCGTGTACAGGTAGCCTTAGGCCCTGATTTATTAAAATAGTGGAAGAGCGGATAAAACATATAATGGGGGAATGACAGATTTCCCCCTTAGTTTAATGAAATTTAGGTGGAGGATGTCCCCTCATCACAGTCCTGGGGGTAAATGTTGTGCTAATTGTGAATTCCAGCCTGTATTATAGCCCAGAGCTGCATTCACAATTCTTTATGCTTCAGAGATCATAATCTGCTGCTGGTTCAGTGTCTACTCGGATCTTGCTTTTGGTGATTTGCATTCTTGGAAGTGTTGTCTTTTCACCAGGCACAGTAATGGAATTTGATTTAGGAAATACTACAAGTGCCCATGCATCTTCAATAACTGTTTGTCAACTGCTGTTTCTCCTGACTCTCATACACATGCCTCCTCTGTTTAACCAAGGATGCATGTGTGCTACATGGGAGAGGTCAATTAACCACTGGCACAAACCTCTGGCAGTAGCTTATCTACTGTGAGAACAAAGGATATTTCATGAGGACATCCAACATGTCCAATCCTTTCCTTTGTGAAATCTATCTGTCATTGTGGGAAATCAGCATAACCCTATATGCATAAGGTCTCTTTCACACTTGCGTTGTCCGGATCCGTTGTGTACTCCATTTGCCAGAATTACATGCCGGATCCGGAAAAATGCGTAAGAACGCATAATTTTTTCTTTCCGGATGCGTCTTTCCGGCTTTTTTGGTAAGATACTGATCCAGAAATCCTGAAGCCAACATCAACGTTTTTTTTTCCTGATCCGTCGTACGAATCCGGAAAGAAAACGTTGATGTTGGTTTCAGGATTTCCGGATCAGTCTCTTTTCGCGCCAGCCAAGCCCTTCCTACTTCCTGGTGCAGGCGCAGACGCAACTTCCGGATCCGTCCTAACATCTTCATGTGTTACGACACATTGACGGATCCGGAAGCTATTATTCCGGATCCGTCGATGCAGCAAGTGTTCAGGATTTTTGACCGGAGCAAAAAGCGCAGCATGCTGCGGTATGTTTTCCAGCCAAAAAACGTTCCGGTCCTGAACTGAAGACATCCTGATGCATCCTGAACGGATTTCTCTCCATTAAGAATGCATTGGGATAATCCTGATCAGGATTTTTCCGGCATAGAGCCCCGACGACGGAACTCTATGCCGGAAAACAAAAGCGCAAGTGTGAAAGAGCCCTAAGATACAGTAGTCAGCCAGTCATGCTGAAATCGGTGGGTTCAGCCAGCTTTGCTCTTGTGTATATGTTTACCATAACTCTATCACTGCATTCATCGCAGTCAGTACATCTGTGAATGCTGTACTGTTATATAGGACAAGAGCAGTTTATAAAGTACTGAATCTGTATGTAGAATATAAAGAACTCCAACAGTTCATATAGTTATAGTTTGTGTTAACATTTGGCTCTGAGACACTGATCATAAGTTTCCCTTCATTTAGATCATTGACTGTCATAGGTTGTAAGGAGAGCTCATGGTGAATATAGAAAGTAAGAACACAAACAAGACACCGACAAATAGTACGCAGACTGCTGTCAGAGGGTAGGAGTATCTGCCAGTTCTAATTTACTAATGAAGCGGAAGGTTTTTGTAGTACTTTATGCAGAGCGAATTTGAGGTTATTTTAAGATGTTCCCATTAGAGTTAATATTGCAAAACAATTTGACTTTTTGAAGTAACAAAACCAATAAATGAAGAAATGATAAATGAGCTCAGATGCTCTTCCTCCACCTTGGATGCAGCGAATGTTTATGTGGCACTACGGGAAAGAAAGCAAATAACTTGTCTGACCGGGATAAGTAGGTGCGTATACACTTCTTTGTGGATACTGCTCAAAGGTAGTCAGAAAGTCAAAGGAAGGGGAGCAGTTACATAATTTAAGTTTAAATCTAAGTGTAGTGGTGCATGCACAGTCACTACTCCAGCAGCGGAGGCAAAGCCTCTACTCGGAGCAGCTGCACAGGCGGGAGATTGTCCGCATAAGGTATCCAGCCCTGTCAATCAACAGACAGGTGGGCGCTTCTTCCCAGGTGAAGAACTCTTGCCAATGAGATGAATCGATTTATTAGAATCAGGGAGGGTTACTGTTTCTCACTCTTTTAGGGTTATTGTCCATACCCTGTACTGTACTGATGATAGGCAAGAACCCAGAAACAGCATGGGTGTACAAATGGGTGTCTCTGAGTTAGCTGGTATGATCAAATTTAAATACACTATATGGAGAAAGGTCGAGCATTGGTGACTTCTATGCACTTCAGCACTTAGTGACCCGGCTCTGTAACTTTATCTGGTCTGCCACTTTGTGGCTGAGTTGTGGTTCCTTCCACTTTACAATAACATCACTCACAGATAATTGTGGAATATCTAGAAGGTAAGAAGTTTCATGAACGGACTTGTTGCAGCATCCTTTTACAGGACTAGAATTCAGTGAACCATTTAGAAAGGAGCTAGGTGCTGGATTTTATACACCTGAAGCAATGGGAATAAAACAACTGAATTCAATAAATAAAGGATGGCCATTTCTAGTTATTGTTGACCAATGTGTTGACGAGATGATTATATGGCAATAGAATATAGCCTATGTTGATATTCTGCACCATTCTTTATACTTCATAAGGTATGCCCCCTTGTTAGCCAAGTCTTTTGTGCTGTCCACACAGAAGTCCTATCCATAAGATGGCTGCTGATGGAGGGTCATGTGACCAGGCAAGTCAGTTGCCATCTTATGCACTAGACCTCTGTTTGTATAAGCACAAAAGACTTGGCAAACAAGGAGACATACCTTATGAAATATAGAAAATGATTCAGAATATCAGCAAAGTTATATTATATTGCCATATATTCATCTCACCAACACATTGGTCAACAATAACCAGAAAGTGGCCGTCCCCTTTAAGACGTGCGTCCCAATACTTATGTCCAAATGTTGTATCTTGAAATCTATGACTCTTTCGCCATGAACAATCACTATTCCAGTAGAAAATAAAGTTAAAGCGCCTGTTAAATTGTGGTAAACCAGCTCATGAATGAGATTAAAATATAGCAATAGTTTCATATATAGGACAGGGATACAACATCCCCAGTGTAATATGACTGATTACAATATTTATGGCTTTTTCATGAGACAGAGGCAATTTTGCTCATAAAGGGTCGAACTAGTGGGTCCTTTAAGCTCCCCCTATATAGCCCAAAGAACCATAGTTTGGAGGACTACATACTATAACTGGCATCCATCTGGAAAGGACATGTGGCCATACATGTCATAACTGTGATCTAACCCCTATCTCTCCTGATATCTGCATGCACATGGTCAACCGAGCATGTGTGTATTTTTGCAAATGAGAGAAGGGAGAGATCCATTGCCAGGCACCTCTGGCACCGGCTTATCTTGAGAACAAAATGATCGAGCATGTTGAAGTTGAACATGCACAAGCTTTCTTTTCCTCAACATCTAACGTCAGGGGACAGTTGGGAGGCTCCCATGTACATTAGATGGTCAGTTGATCCTGTCGCACACAGCATCCAGAAGTCGGACGCACTGATATTAAAAGGTTTCTGTGGGCTTTTCATAAAATCCTGGCATCTTCGGTCCTGTGTAGGAAAAATAGTTTGGTCAGTACACATCCGTTGTGCTGGCTGTCAAGCAGAAGAACCTCTTTAAAGGGAATCTGTCACCTAGAGAATGCATATTAAACCGCCAGCAGTACCTTATTGCAGCCTGTAGCATGATTATAAAGGCGTCTGTGTCTTCTGTACAATGCACCAAAAGTCTGAAAAAATACTTTTATTCAACGGGCCACGCTATGTAAACGATAGTCTTGAAGTCAAGGGGGCAGCGCCTTTCTCGCCTGAAGTCAAGCACCCCCCGGCCCCCATAGTATTTGATTGATAGGATATCCAATTCCTTCACTGCTGGGCGCTTGAGCATAGTCTCGTGCATGCACAGGCTCTCATGTGCGAGTGCCTTATCATTGAGCCTACCTCACAGCGGAGTGGAACAGTGCGCAGGCGCCAGCACTGCAGGGACACAACACGCGCGCAAGACAACGTTTGAGTGAAGGAATGTCACAGCTGAGGATGGGGAAAACCCTCAGCCGTGCGATGTCAGAGGATGGTAGTCACGACTTGGCCAGAACCACAGAATTAGGGAGCAGGTCACCTCCTATTGCTTCCCTAATCTGACCCTAACTCCTAGCGACATGAGCCGACCTTGAAGGTAGGAGGGCTCATGCTCTGGAACCTCGGGTCCCTACTAGCCCTCCACAGGTCCCTAAGCTAGGAGCTAGGTAGACTACCTGTTCCTCCTGGACATGGAGAAATAGGAGTCTAAAGATGGCCAAACTATAAAGACAGGGGAAACAGAAACAGTCATATGGCAATGGCAGGTAAGTGCAACTAGTACTAACACTTACCTGCCACAGACACAGAGCCTGGGACCCAAGTGTCAGTGCTGCTGTCCAGAAACACAATAGACAGAGCACACACACCACACAGGACACCAGGAAACCATACGCTGTAAAGAATAGACATAACACACAAACACATCCTCATAACATTGTGTATAAACAATACATAACAATTTGTTTATGACCACAAGGGTGGCCCCCACTGGCAGATGGAATTACCAGGAGGGTGTCTCCAGCAAAGCATGGCTGAAGAACCCCTCAGCTTCTGATCTCCAAAGAGGCTTTATAGCCCAAAGTGGCCACACCCACACAGACACACACAGGAGAGGGAATTAACCCTTCCAACACTAACCAGGGAGTGAAACCACTTAAAGGGGAAGTGTCCAAATGAAGATCACACTGCAGCTGTTACCGCAGGCAACGACATGGGTGGCAACCATGTCCTGGGAGTCAGCCAGAAGGCCGAGACACTGCCACCACATGTACACATACAAACCAAACGTTGCCACGGGCAGCCACAGTGAAGGGAAGAGTCACAGTGCACACCAAACATAAACTTTGTGCACACCAGACATACAAAGTGCATAACATACAAACACACCTAACTGAGAGGTTGCTAGGTGCAACCGCATGAACATTGCCGCAAGCTGCCTAGCACCATCTCAGGCTGCTCTACTGCGACAATACAACATAACTTGTTGCCCGCGGCAACCACAAGTGAGGCAGCACACTAGCGGCCCTCACCTGTGGTTGAACACCCAATAACAAACCGCAGGCAACAGCGTGACCATGGCCGTGACAAGGAATTTCTATCAAACGCTAAGGGAAGGGCAAGGGGCAGGGCATGCTTGACTTCAGGTGAGAAAGCCGCTGCCCCCTTGTCTTCAAGACTATTGTTTACATAGCGTGGCCAGTTGAATAGAAGTATTTTTTCAGACTTTTGGCGCATTGTACAGAAAAGACACAGACACAGACACCTTTAATCATGCTACAGGCTGCAATAAGGTACTGCTGGCGGTTTAATATGCATTTTCTAGGTGACGGGTTCCCTTTAAATTACGGCATCTTCTATCTTAAAAGAGATTATTAAAATACACATGCAAAAATCAAGCATTACAAAAAAAAATTTTTTATATATAACCTGGAACATGTGTTTTATTCAGTGTATTGAAGTACACGTCACTCAAGCAAGAAAAAAAGACAATTATCTGCTGGGTGCTGTAGATTAATCCAGTTGCCATAACAAAAAGCTGGTCTTTGGGGTATTACAGTCCTTAAAAGAAAAAATAATAATAGTTTGGACAGCCAAATTTACAGTGCTTACAAAATGTTCTAAAAGTAAGAGGATTAGGAAAAACATGGGAATACTGTCGGCGATTTAACTTGCTAAGTCCTGTTTGTTATTAAACACTTTCAGCAAAAGAACAACATAGTTTTAGTTATTTCTGCTTACACTACATATATTAGTAAAAATGTGTTTTGTTAGAAAATTAATTTTGTCAACATTCATACATTAACATGTGACTTTCTTAGAAATATAGATATGACATCTATATAACAGAACAAGCTTTCCAGTGTAAAACAACATGCATAACAGGTAGGCAGGAATGAAATTACACGCTATAGGATTCAGAAGCCACATCTAAAGCAACTGAGTGCATGTAGTAAATTTGGGCCTAAGCTGGTCATACACATTAGACTATGCTAGTCAAGCCCCCTAGTTTTAGCAGGACTGCTCTACCATCTGTATAGGGGCCACCCAAATCCCCCCAAAGGCAGATGTCGAGGGAGATAAGATCATGCAAGTTGGATTTCAGCTGTGAGATCCTCTACCAGAGGACTCCCCCTCTTCCTCCAAGGCTATTTTTGTAAATATAAATATTCTCCTTTAACCCCTGTACAGGGATCTGGACTTTGCTCTAGCGGAGCAACAAGATCGCTTAAAGGAGTAGTCTCTGTGTGATTGACAGCTGACCTACGGGAGCAATAGACACCGGCGCAGGGCGTGAATAGATCCTGCAAAATTATAGTCAGGGACAGGCCAAGGTCAGGGCAGACAGAATACGAATAATCCCATAAACAGTCCAAGGTCAGAGGTGGCAGCGAAGGATTAATATGGAGATCAGACACAGGTTAGGTCAGGCAGTGGAGGGTCAGAATCCAGTAAATGGGCAGAAGTCAGTACATGGGCAGACAAATGAATACAGCACATCTTTGCAAGAACTAGCAAGCGAGGAACCCATTGCTTACGCACCCTCAGGGGTGTCATGGATTGGCTGTTTAACATTTTAGAGTTGGAGGGGGAGCACACAAGCCCTACTGGCAAAGGAGAACAGGCAAGCAGGCTGCAGCCAGTGTGGAGGAACAGAGCAAGTCTGGGGGGACCCAGACCTCCCAGGTAGGAGACAGCAGGAAGTGGGTCTGGACCCCTGGAAGAGGCAAGCAGGGCAGCGGCAGCCTAAAGCCACCATGTCTGCTGAAGTAATTTTCAGTTTTTGTTTTTTTACTATGGGCCTTCCAGAAGCCATAACTTTTTTTTCCATTCGCATTGCCGTGTGAGGGCTTATTTTTTGCAGGACAAGTTGTACTTTCTAATGGCACCATTTAATTTAGCATATAATTCCCCATTATTGTGTTGTGATAACGCTTCTTCACTTTTGATTGTAAGTGTACAAAAGATGTATGAAGATATTTAAGATGTCATTACTGCTTTCATTGACAAATGCAAAACTATTTGTTACGTACTTGCATTTATGAGACAAATATGAACAATAAAAATTGTTTGACCATAATTTAGCATATAATGTAATAGTAAGCTGGAAAAAGTTCTTATTGGAGTGGAATTGGAAAAGAATTCAATTCTGCCATAGTTTTATGTTGTGCTTTTATGGCATGTCCCTAAGTGGTAAAAATGACAAAAGAATTTCATTCTGTGGGTCAGTACAATTTTAGCTATACTACATTTATATAGCTTTTCTTGTATTTTAATACTTAAAAAAATCAAAACTTTAATATTTTCTTTGCATCGTCATTCTGTCCCCCCCCCCCTATAACTATTTTTATAGTTATGTCTAAAGAGCTGTTTGAGGGCTGATTTATTTAGGGGCGATCTGTAGTTTTCATTGATACAACTTTGTGCAAGACTTTTTGATCACTTTTTAGTCAATTTTTTGGGGGAGGCGAAGTGACCCAAAAAGTAAAATTGGCAATTTTTATTTTTTTTTGTTATACCATTAGCCTTTTACTAAATAAATACTTTTATATTATAATAGTAATTTTTATAACAGACTTTTTGATCACTTTATAGTCCTTTTTTTTTTTGGGGGGGGGGGGGGGTAAAGCGACCCAAAAAGTGAAAAGGACCATTTTTTTTTGTTCCCCTTACAAGGTAAATACTTTGATATTATTTAATAGTAAGGGCATACTATTTTAATATGGGAAAAGTGAGGGTCATTTGGATTTTGAAAGTCATTCGGGCACCATGAGGACAGGGCTCCTGGCAATTGACCACTCACATGCCATGGTCACAAATGACCAATGCATCTGAGGGGGTTAATTGTCCATGATTGGTGTTATCGTCGATCACAAACTCTGCCCCCAGGTGTCTGCTGTGAAAAACAGAAGCAGTTGGCAACTATGATGCCCACTCAGCATCTGAGCTTGCACCTCTATAAAGATTCTTCAACTGGATCAGCACAGCCTTGTGTTCGCAAGGGTGTACCTCCTTAATATATTGTGAGAGAGTGACTGGAAAAGTAGTAGCGAATCGTTATATTTCCCCTAGGTTTCTTTCATATACCATGTACTATGCTACAGGAGGTGGATATCTCAACTAGGAAACTGGGTGAGATATCAGAAATCCAGGAAAAGCTGGTCTGCCTTAGCAAAACAGTTTGCTGAGGACTTTGGTAAATGGTGTTGTCGGGCCTGGATTTAATGGAATGAGGATGCAGGTTGGTAGTGGGGCTCCTCATTCCCTTCCTGTCCAGAACGGGTTTCATATAGAGCTCTCAGCCAGGTGATGGATCTCAGCTCGTTTCTGGGCTATAAAGGTTTGCACTATGAGCATGTCTGGGTGGGGACTGGTTGAACTGACTGGCTTTCACCACTGCTACAGAAGTCTGCTAAAGCAACAAAAAGGACACTGTGAGTTTATTTTGAATTGTGTCGTGTGGCTGGTAGTAGGCCGCCCGTATAGAAAGGGTGATTTTTCTGTTTAGTTAGTGCTCAGCCGAGCAGGAATTTATTTTGTATCTTTGCCTGAATGTAAAGGTCTTATATTTTGTTTGTGGACGAAAATAAAGAAAACAGGCAAATCCCTGTGTGAACTGTGCCATTGTGTCACTGTCTCTGACTGCTGTGCCCACTACTATTGAGCTAACCCCCACATATGGTGTCGGATGCGGGCAGTTGGATCCAAAAATGCAGTCTTAAAGAGACAAACACCTAAAAAGTTTGTTGCACAGACCTGCCAGTTCACTTCACGTCTGGTGTAATGGAGGACTTTGGCAAACAGTTTGGACAAGCCATCCTTCAACAGCAACAGCTGATGTTGCAGCAGCAGCAAAACTTTGCACAGTCTGACAAACGACAGCACCAGGCACAGGCCAGGCAGGATGAGAAAATGGCGGTGCTGAGTGAGGCAATGGCGGCTTTGCGACTTACCGGTGAAAATGCTGCCGTGTCAGGAAGCCGGGGAGCGTTACCAACAGCACGGGCTGCGGTACAAAGTTCACTCCAAAAGATGACGCCCACAGATGACGTGGAAACCTATCTCATGGTCTTTGAGAGAGTAGCAGAGCGTGAAAAGTTACCAGTCGACCAGTGGGCAGATGTGGTGGCGCCTTTCTTAACTGGGGAACCGCAGAAGGCCTACTACGATTTGGGTGAGCCAGATGCGAGAAATTATGCAAAACTTAAGGGTGAGGTACTTGCTCGACTTGGAGTAAACATGCATGTGCGTGTAGGCCGTGTGCACAACTGGACTTTCTCTGAGAGCTTGCCACCCCGTTCACAGATGCACGATCTGATCCATCTTGTGAGAAAATGGCTGCAGCCTGAGGAATGTACCCCAGGTCAAATTGTAGAGAGAGTTGTCCTGGATAAGTTCATCAGGTCAGTACCCCCCAAGATCCAGCGCTGGATTGGACAAGGAGGACCTACAACGGCTGACCAATTGGTGAGTCTCGTGGAGCAGTACAGTGCTACAGAGGACCTACTCCAAGCATCGTCCAGGTATGCCAGCCCCAGGGACAGCAGGTCCCCGAAGTCTACTGGTAAGACTGTACCAATTGCTAGAGATGTGAGAAATGCTTTAAGGGGAGATGGCTTAAAGGGGGAGCCAGCTGGGCCACGTTCCGTTGGGACCTGGAGGTCCAGGCCAGGGATTTTTTCTGAGGTACAGAGGTTTTGTGAATCCTGCCCAGAGTGTCAACTAACCTCTCCTGTGTCACATTTTAGAAGTCCTCTGGTCCCCTTGCCAATTATAGAAGTACCATTTGAAAGGGTGGCCATGGATTTGGTAGGCCCTGTTGTAAAGTCAGCACGGGGACATCAACATATACTTGTGGTGTTAGATTACGCCACACGTTATCCTGAGGCAGTGCCTTTACGAAACACCTCTGCTAAGCTTATTGCCAAAGAGCTTTTTTACATGTTTTCTCGCACAGGCATACCAAAGGAGATCCTTACGGATTAGGGGACTCCTTTCATGTCCAAGGTCACTAAAGAAATGTGTAAGCTCTTGAAGATTAAACACCTGCGTACTTCCGTTTATCACCCTCAAACTGATGGTCTAGTTGAAAGATTTAACAAGACACTGAAGGGCATGTTAAAAAAAAGTGGTTAGCAAGGATGGAAAGGACTGGGATTGTTTGTTACCTTATTTGATGTTTGCAGTTCGGGAAGTACCGCAGTCCTCAACAGGTTTCTCCCCATTTGAGCTCTTATATGGCAGACACCCACGTGGTCTCCTTGACATGGCTAAGGAAACTTGGGAACAAGAACCCACCCCTTACCGAAGTGTAATAGAGCATATTGCTCTCATGCAAGACAGAATAGCTGCTGTCATGCCCATCGTCAAAGAACACTTAGAGCAGGCTCAGAAGGCACAAAGTTGTGTCTGCAACCGGTCAGCTAAAGTTAGAACCTTTAACCCTGGTGACCGAGTGTTGGTGCTAGTGCCCACTGTAGAAAGTAAATTCCTGGCTAAGTGGCAAGGGCCATACGAGGTAATAGAAAAAGTGAGAGAGGTAAATTATAAAGTTTACCAGCCTGGTAAAAGAAAGCCTGAACAGCTGTATCATATAAATTTGCTCAAACCCTGGAAGGACAGAGAGACTCTGTCAGCAGTGAGTTCCCCTTGCAGTGTTGCCCCAGAGTTGTCTGCAAATAAGATAAACAATTCTTGTAATAATACTGTAGGTGTGCATATTTCAGAATCCTTGTCCAAGTTTCAAATGCAGGAGACAAAAGAATTTGTCTCAAGAAACACTGATGTGTTCTCAGATTTGCCTGGGCGCACTTCAGTTATCAAACATGACATAGTCACTGAGCCACAGGTACGAGTTCACTTGAAACCATATAGGGTACCTGAAGCTCGGAGACAAGCTATATCTCAAGAAGTAAAAAATATGTTAGAACTCGGGGTGATTGAAGAGTCACAAAGTGAGTGGTCCAATCCCATAGTCCTAATCCCAAAGCCAGATGGTACAGTGAGGTTCTGTAATGATTTCCGAAAATTAAATGAAGTGTCAAAGTTTGACGCATACCCAATGCCAAGAGTAGATGAATTAATTGAGAGACTTGGCCATGCACGGTATTTCTCTACCCTTGACCTAACCAAGGGGTACTGGCAAGTGCCCCTTACTGACAGTGCTAAAGAAAAAACTGCTTTTGTTGTTCCAGAAGGCCTTTTTCAGTATGTCACCATGCCCTTCGGGTTACATGGGGCTCCAGCAACCTTCCAAAGGTTAATGGATGTCATCCTTAAACCTCATCGTAGATATGCTTCTGCTTATTTAGATGATATCATCATTTTTAGTGATGACTGGGAAAGTAATTTACCAAAAGTGCAGGCGGTGTTGGATTCCCTCCGGGCAGCCAGGTTAACAGCAAACCCTAAGAAGTGTGCTTTAGGTCTTGAGGAAGCACGTTATCTAGGGTATATAATTGGGAGAGGTGTAATAAAACCTCAAGTGAATAAGGTAGAAGCCATCCAAGATTGGCCCAGGCCCTTAACCAAAAAACAAGTGAGAGCCTTTTTGGGAATTGTGGGGTATTACCGTAGGTTTATCCCAAACTTTGCTAGTGTAGCAGTACCCTTGACAGACCTCACTAAGGGAAGTAAGTCGGCCATGGTAAAATGGAGCACAGAAGCTGAGAGTGCATTTCAGGAGTTAAAGTCGGCCCTTTGTAGACAACCAGTGTTGATGACCCCAGATTTCAAAAAGGTGTTTACTGTACAGACTGATGCCTCTGATGTTGGTTTAGGGGCAGTCCTGTCACAGGAGGTTGGGGGAGAAGAACACCCCGTGACATACTTGAGTAGAAAACTTACTCCTGCGGAGAAAAATTATAGTATTGTTGAACGGGAATGTCTGGCAAGTAAATGGGCTCTAGAGACTCTAAGATATTACTTGTTGGGTCGACAGTTCAGGTTGGTGACAGATCATTCCCCCCTTACATGGATGAGTCAGGCCAAGGAGAAAAACGCGAGAGTCACAAGGTGGTTTCTGACTTTAAATTTTTGGTTGAGCACAGGTCAGGCAAACTGCAAGGGAATGCCGATGCCCTATCCAGAACACACTGTTTGGTGAGTAAAAGTGTTCGGCCCCACAGGTTCGAACAAAGGGGGAGGGTATGTGAGAGAGTGACTGGAAAAGTAGTAGCGAATCGTTATATTTCCCCTAGGTTTCTTTCATATACCATGTACTATGCTACAGGAGGTGGATATCTCAACTAGGAAACTGGGTGAGATATCAGAAATCCAGGAAAAGCTGGTCTGCCTTAGCAAAACATAGTTTGCTGAGGACTTTGGTAAATGGTGTTGTCGGGCCTGGATTTAATGGAATGAGGATGCAGGTTGGTAGTGGGGCTCCTCATTCCCTTCCTGTCCAGAACAGGTTTCATATAGAGCTCTCAGCCAGTTGATGGATCTCAGCTCGTTTCTGGGCTATAAAGGTTTGCACTATGAGCATGTCTGGGTGGGGACTGGTTGAACTGACTGGCTTTCACCACTGCTACAGAAGTCTGCTAAAGCAACAAAAAGGACACTGTGAGTTTATTTTGAATTGTGTCGTGTGGCTGGTAGTAGGCCGCCCGTACAGAAAGGGTGATTTTTCTGTTTAGTTAGTGCTCAGCCGAGCAGGAATTTATTTTGTATCTTTGCCTGAATGTAAAGGTCTTATATTTTGTTTGTGGACGAAAATAAAGAAAACAGGCAAATCCCTGTGTGAACTGTGCCATTGTGTCACTGTCTCTGACTGCTGTGCCCACTACTATTGAGCTAACCCCCACAATATATATATCAACAAAAAGAGAACCGGTACTAAATGTTACCCAATAAAATTTATTATAATATATTTTATTATGACATAAAAACATACAAACATATACATAAATGTAGAGACCGTGCAGCGTGCCTCAAGGGGCAGTCCACAATAATTCAATCACTTAATTCCCTCAATCACAGTGAGGGTGCTGTGAATAAGAGGTCTAGACCAGCATATAATTATCAAAGCTGTATCTAGCCATAAAACCACAGCTACCGCATCTGTAAAGCAGATCTAGCATGGATAAATATCAGGTGTAGGTGGCATCCATATATTCTGACCTATACCATCCAAACAATCTAGTACATCATAATGATGCCATAGTGAATGTATCGGACCGATCTGAGTTTCTTTCTTACCCGATATCCAGTGGCGTGTGTGTGGGCTGTCTCTATCTGGCGTACTCCTCGACGTACGCTAATGCTTCATCAGGAGGATTTACCTCTATAAAGATCCAGACATGCATGCCCCTCTCAGCTGTTGAGCTCAGACAGAAAAGAGACTTATAAAATTACAACTTATACTGAATCTTTTCACACAAAACTATATATGAACCTGCTCTATAACATACTGCCTGCAGATTGCACTGCATTTCATGGTGATAGGTTGGCTTTAAGCACAGACAGAAACATTTACAAAATTTCCTGTTTTCTACAAATGCAGACATGTGCCCAAGACAGAGATCTGACGTTACTCAAAATGAAAAAAACATGGAAGAGAAAAGAAATGTAGTTGAAGTTGCATGTATTTAGATAACTATTTCAATATGGAAATAAATAATACATGTTTAACTGATGTCAAAAGAGGAAACATAACAAGTGGCACTCGTAGGGTTAAATCAGCGGGGGTATAGCAGGCATATATAAGAAAGGGGGAACATGCAGGAACAGCCACCCATCTTTCCTGACGAAGGATAGAGAATCTATCCGAAACGCGTAGAGAGGTCTTGTGGTACCTGTGACTCTCCGTAGTCATAGTAAGTGACGTCACTTTCGCTCAGTGCGAGCGCGAACCACTGTAGAGTTCCAAGAGCCGCATCACCGGCCGGGGCGCTACTCTGTGTGCTTGAGCACCCAACCTGTACCTGCAAGATCCTAGGATTACCCAACGTGCAGAATACCCACGTGTTATTTGAAGCTCATCCACCAGGTAACGCAAAGCGCACTTAGATTATGGAGTGCTTTCAAACTAGGGGACGGGGGTATCAGGTTTTGTGATTTATGCCCAAAAGGGTAGGGCGCGGTATCACAGATTTTCTCATTATCTTAGCACAATAGTGCGGCAGTTGTGTTGCGGTTTTGCTGCGATACCGCTGCTTTACAGTGAGGAGGGAGATATAGCGCTTCTGGAATATTTTATTTGTATTTAGATAACTAACAAATGTTGAAATGATACGTATAGAGATAGGCGGCACTCGACTATCTGGACCAGATGGATGATCAATGTGGTATTGTAATTGTATTAAAATTATATTTAATCAATCAGCATAATAGATGCAATTTCAAACACCTTAAATCACATATAAAAAGGCGCCTTGTAAAAATAATATAAAATCATACACATTATAAGACATTAAATAAAATCATGCACATTACAAAATACTGATTGTTGCAGACGTGAATCAGCTACCCAGCAAACTCTAGGTCAGTGGTGGCAAACCTATGGCACGGGTGCCAGAGGTGGCACTCAGAGTCCTCTCTGTGGGCACCCGCACTCTGCAAAAAAAGTATATGGTGTACCAATATGCCTTAGGCTTTTCCTACATTTATCAACGCAGGGCGCACTATGAACAGCGCAGGCAGCGCACTGAATGTAGCAGGCTATAGCTAAATGATTACGTACATGGAAGATATTATCAATCACCTAGAGTTTCCTGGGTAGCTGATTCACGTCTGCAACAATCAGTATTTTGTAATGTGCGTGATTTTATTTAGTGTCTTATAATGTGTATGATTTTTACATGGCGGCTTTTTATATGTAATTTAAGGTGTTTGAAATTGCATCTATTATGCTGATTGATTAAATATAATTTGAATACAATTACAATACCTCATTGATCATCCATCTGGTCCAGATAGTCGAGTGCCCCCTATCTCTATACGTATCATTTTTTTCTCATACTGCGACCAGGGGTAGGCCGCAAGGGTTGTGCACCGTATCCAGGTGATACAGGAGGTTTTGAGCCACTGTAATATATACTTTTCAAATGTTGAAATGACCAAATGTAGCAGAGCTGACTTTGCCATTTGGTGCAATTCACATTGTAATATGATAGTGTTTATCTCGCTTTATATAGAAATGCCTCCTTGGGAATAAAGTGTGAGGGTATTTTCACATGGCTAAAATCTGCCAATGATTCAGTATCAGAAAATGGGTGTTTTCCAGTGCTGAATGCACATTTAAAAGGGCATCAACAGTTTCCCATTGACTTCAATGTAGAAACTGGGCTATGAGCACACCTTAGAGTTCTTTTCAGTAGCTAATTAGAAAAATGCTCAAGACGTGAAAAGTTACCTTGAAGCAGACTGTGGATTTCCATAGAGATCAATGGGGACACAGGAAAACCTAACTCAGAAACCCTGCTAAAACATTTGTAAAAACGTTACTAAAACCACCACCAAATTACAAATCTGCCACTAAAAATGACTTATTTTTAACTACTGACTCTGCTACTGATTTTTCTGCTGTGGATTTCACCCGTGTGAACATAACCTTAAAGGGGATAGGTTATCATTAGAACAGTCCACAGCAGATCAGAAATCACGTCACAGATTCACGGCGTATTCGTCCTGTATAGGTCGGAAAAGGTATACAGCATGTAGAAATAAATCATAGTCTATGATTAAGGCCTCATGCTAATAAATCATAGTCTATGAATAATGGCTGTGTGACGACCGTCTAAGTAGCCATTTTTAGCACCAGTGAAAGTCTATGGGGCTATTCACATGGCCGTTCTTTTAACGGCCAGTGAATAGCATCCATCTAAAAATAGGACATGTCCTATTTTTGGCCATTTTCACGGCCAGACGGACCCCGTTGAAATCAATGGGACCGTTTTTAACGGCCGATTAACAGGAGTGCCCCTGTCTTAAGACCGTTGAATGACTGTTTGAAGATGTGCATTTTTAAAAATGCTCCAATAAGGTTCTGATTTTATTCTACACGCTGGATTCCTTTTTCAACCTATGCTGGAAAGGTCATTAATATTTGATCAATGGGGGTCTGACTCCCGACACCAATACTTATCAACTGTTTGAAGAGGTGTACCCAACATACTAGATAACATATGTACATTGTATAGTGGCTGTGCAGCTAAATCCAATTCACTTGATTGGGACTGAGTTGAAAAAGAAGGCCATGTGACTGATGGACGTGATGTCAGAGGTCTAGGAAGAGGCTGCAGAACCACAGTCTTTTCAAACAGTTGGTTGAAGATGCTGGACCTCCTACAATCAGATAGTGATGAACTATCCTGAGTATAGGCCATCAAGTTTAAAGTCCTGGAAACCCCTTTAAATGGTACATTTCTTAATTGTTACATTTTCCATAATTGTAGGGGCAAGCAAAAATTTAAAAGCAGCAAATTACTGAACAAAACCTCAAACCATGGTGCTGGTCTAACTTTGCAGTATACATTTGGGGAGTGGTTACTTTCGTTTGGACTTTGCACTTCCACCCATCTGCCCAGGACTTTTACGCAGAGTATGATAAAGCTGGATTCTACATTGCCCTGAATTTTGAAGGCTTAGGCCCAGGAGAGGCATGTCTGCTAGTGTAGCCACATATGTTGCTGGTACGTAGATGAGCCCAACACAATTGTGATCAAAAAAGTATGGCAGTAATGCAGTTCAGATTTATCCTTGTTTCCAGTGTTTGCATGTGTCTTTGCACATGGAGCAGCGTATTGCCACATCTAATCTTTGGTTGCTGTTTCATTGCAGCCGTGGTAGCATGCGCCTGCACTTTATTCCACATTGTTTGGAGGTGCTGGTCTAACTTAGTTTTTTTGCATAGAACTCCAAACCTGAGTTTTAGTTCAGGTCAGGAAAGATGCGCCCTCTTCCAGTCTATTTTGGTGTGTCTTTTTTCCCCCCAACCTATGTTAATTCAAGTTTTCCGATATTCTGTAGGATGAACTTTCATACAAAATCGGGACTAATAACCAGAAAGAGAAAAACTACAGAAAGTGTTGGTGATGTTTATCCTATTTTTTTTCATCATTTATGTTAAATAACAATCCTATGATGTTTTTTAAATGTCTCAAAATGGGGTAAAACAATAAAATAAGGAATGCTCATCTCACTGATCCCCTGCTGCTCCTGTTCTGATGTCTCTCAGGTCCCCCATCAGCCTCTACGTCCCGGTCACTCTTCACAAGGAAATGTTACCACTTAGCCAATCACTAGCTCACGCAGGTCAGTCACATTTCCTATGTAGAGAAGACCTACATATCAGATGTGGACCAAAGAACAAAACAAGAGCCTAGTAAGGTATTGATTAGAACATACATTTTTTAAAAATATTAAAGGGGTTATCCCATAATTAATGTAAAAAATAAAAATCTGCTATCATATAGTACATGACAAGCTCTTTCTAACAAAGGTAGAACCAGCCCTGTACCTCACATGGATCCAGAAATCTCCACATTCATTGCTCTGCTAGATTTATATCAAGCTGACAGCTCAAGAGGGGTGTCTTTTCTACTGCAGCTCAGAGGGCGTGTCCATGATCTACCTAAAGGATGGAACTGAGCATGTGCGGCCTTCTCAGTGAGCAGGACAAAGAATAAAATAAAATAAAAACAGCAGGTGGCGCAATACAGATGCATTTTATTGAATAACTCAGTGGCTATAAACAATTTTTAACTAAATGCAATTACAAAAATACTCAAATACAGGTGCTGGTTTAAAAACTGTTGAATATTTTTCGTGGGACAACTCCTTTAAGGGTTCATGCACATGAACATATTTGCTTTCCGTGTCTATTCTGTTTTTTGTGGACTTTATGTGGAACCATTCATTTCAATGGCTCTGCAAATAAAAACTGAAGTTACTCCGTGTGCATTCCATTTCCGTATATCCGTTCCACAAAGTGATAGAACATGTCCTATTATTGTCTGTATTACGGACAACAATAGGACTGTTCTATTAGGGGCCAGCTGTTCCGTTCCGGAATATGCACACGGACGTCATTCGTATTCTTTGCGGATCCATTTTTGTGGACCTCAAAATACATATGGTCGTGTGCATGAGCCCTAAAGGGATTCTCTGTGAAGGACTTCCCAGCTGCGACCTGTCCTAGAATGTGAGCAGAACTGGTTGCCTCCAATTGCAGAGTTGCCTAGGTGGGATGAGGGTACTTGGCTTTACTACACACTATGTTCTGGCATTTGCATATACTACATATTGGTGAGCGTTCCTGTTAGGCTGCTCAGTCATGATCGCATATTGAAGGCAGGATCACATAATTACCATCTATTGTAGAGCAGTGAGGCCCCACCAACACATCCCTCTAGGCAGCTTTGCAAGTGGTGGCATGTGTGACTACCTCAGTGAAGTAGGCAGAGAAATCCATGTGGCACTATACAGACACATGTTATTGAATAACTAAACGGCTATAAAGCATTTTAAATTACAAAGAATTCAAATCTAGGTGCTGCTTAGGAAAATGTTGCATATTTTTCGTGGGACAACCCCTTTGAAATTAGCTCCTAGAACTAATGCTCCATATAAAAGAAGTTGCAAAGGGGTAAATAAACAAGTCTTACAAGCTAATAGAACCTGGCTCTGGTATATATAAAAAATATATATAATTGAAATGTTTGAGATCTGACTTTTTGAATTTGCGTTAAATATGGCTATACTATATAAATATGTATGATAATTGTAATTCTGACAATGAACATCCAATGTGTATATCAATGGTTTTAGATGCATTTTACCCAATGTTTCATCAGTGGTTTGCAGAATTCATGGAATATCTGCTAAGAGTGGGGAGGGGCAGTTCCCTAATTTCCTACCATTAGTAATATTACAGATGCCCTGGTGTAAAGGGACCAGTAATCTGTGATTAATCATTACAGGAACCTCTTATGCAGGTAGGGTAGACCTGGAACATACTGCTTATATGCATTCCCTCTACTGAATGTTTTTGCTTGAATCTTTCATAAACATCCCATATAGAAGAAAGCCTCTTATGTAGCTT
Source organism: Bufo gargarizans (assembly GCF_014858855.1). Lineage (NCBI taxonomy): Eukaryota > Metazoa > Chordata > Amphibia > Anura > Bufonidae > Bufo > Bufo gargarizans. The sequence goes on from NC_058081.1 coordinate 163,235,355, forward strand.
ACTTCATAATAGTGACATAAACAAACTCAGCAGAGCTTAAGGAGATTGGACCATGGTTTGAAAAATGTGCCACATATAAGTCTGTTTCCCAAACAAAAGACTGCCTGGAGTTTTCCACAGTCACTGCTGTTCTCGCAGCTTTAACCTGCAGAGATTATTTTCATTCAAGCAATAGCAAAATTCAAATGCAGAAAATAATTTCTACTGGCTTGTGAACACCATGATACAATTTTTGCTAAATTCTTTGATGCATCTGTTATGTTGGTGGTTTGGGGCCACTGCCACCAAACTACTTTCCCACTCTGTTGCTCCTGTGTGCCAGTGGCTCGTACTTGCTGGCATTCCTCCTCCTACCTGGCCTGGCCACCTGAGTATTGCTGCCAGCACTCCTCTTCTCCACAAAAATGGAGGCCTGTCTATGCTGTGCCTGTAGGGCACACATGCATGCTCTCCATCTGGTTCTTAAAGGACCAGTGCATGTACCCTAACCTTCACCAGAAAAAAGCTGACCACCTAGGGGTACTTTAGGCACCTTTCCTTGTGGGAAGATGTCGTGAGCAATAGGTTCTAGTTAGCTAGTTTCCTGCAGAGGAGTACTATAGCTTGTTTGCCTATTCTATTTTCTAACTTCTGGATTTAACCCTTTGCTGTCTGACCTCTGCCTGATCACCGTACTGACCCTCAGATGCCTGCCCTAACCTCAGACTGTTTATCCAACAGCATGAACTGTGCCTGCCCTGACCTCTGCCTATTCCTGACCATGGGTTTGCCTGATCTCTCAGTACCCCATAATGGTGACCCTTGACCCCGTTGATCACTTGAACAGAGAAGTCATCCAAGAGGTAACAGCCTGTTGGTTCGCTGCACCAAAATTCAGATCCCTGTGAAAAGGGTGAAAAGAAGAAAAAAAAATGTATTTTTTTCTTCGTCATCTACTAGTAGGTTCACCTTTGTATTGTCACTTCCAGGTTTGTGTTTTGTCATAGGAAAAGAAAATGATAGCGAGCCTCAGATGATGGACATAAGGGTGTCAGACAGACCCCATTGACTTATAATGGTGTCTGTCATTTTACCAGAAAAAAACAATACAGCTGCATTTCCAGAGAACAATGACCTGTGAAGCAGGCTCCAAACAGAGCCACCAGATGTGAAACCAGCCTAATTGTTATTAGGTATATGAATCAACTTTAACCGTGATAAGAAAATAATAGATTTACTAAGCAACTCCTTATGTAAGCAAAACAGGCATTGTGTGCGACATAAGCATGTCTTTGTGTCTTGGACATTTATTTAGATCAGCTTACTATTTAGCTACAGGCAGGTCCAGAGTGTCTTTAGGTCTTGTTAGATTGCTGTTAATGGCTTGTAAAAATAAATGCAAATGAACAAATATAAAAATGGCGCTTTAATGTGTAACAACGATAACTGTTCACAAGACTGTGGAAGGGTACTTCATTTACAGCCGTCACCTTTACAGGGTACTAATAATCTCTCCCCAGGGCTTAATTTTATAAGAACCACAAGAATAATGGGGGTTATTTACTATTAGTCCTTAAACCAGTTTTAGGCGTAAAAAAAAAAAAAGCGCAAGACCCCATTTTGCTACTTTTTAATGCTGGCCCTGTCACCTCCAATTCTGACTTGTGCTCCACATAGGATAGTGTTTCTTGTGTTCGCATGTCATCAATGCTTTGTGTGAAGGGGCTGGCTGACCGGCCAGTGTAATAGCTAAATGTCGTCATAATGGCCGAGCTATAGACCGAGAAGGGTGCTAGCTTAGGCTACTTTCACCCTGGCGTTTTGGCTTTTCGTTTGCGAGATCCATTTAGGGCTCTCACAAGCAGTCCAAAACGGATGAGTTTGCATTCTAATGCATTCTGAATGGATAAGGATCCGCTTAGAATGCATCAGTTTGCCTCCGTTTAGTCTCCATTCCGCTTTGGAGACGGACACTAAAACGCTACTTGCAGCGTTTTGGTGTCTGTCTGATGAAACTGAGCCAAACTGATCCGTTCTGACACACAATGTAAGTCAATGGGGACGGATCCGTTTTCTATGACACAATCTGGCACAATAGAAAACAGATCCGTCCTCCATTGAATTTCAATGGTGTTCAAGACGGATCCGTCTTGGCTATGTTAAAGATAATACAAAGGGATCTGTTCTGAACGGATGCAGACGGTTGTATTATCTGAACGGGTCCATCTGTGCAGATCCATGACGGATCCGCACCAAACGTGAGTGTGAAAGTAGCCTTAGCTAGCGCAATTAGTCAGTATGACAGTCCCCTTGAAACCCAAAAAGCAAGTGCCAGACCCAGGACTAGAGGGCATAGGATCAGATCAGCCACCTTGGATGATTTATGTATATTAGTAAGTTTGCTATTTCTGCAAATGTAAGGATATTTAGTAACGAGGCAACCCCTTTAAAACAAGAAACCCGTCAGAATAACAGGTAGAACATTATTTAGTCCTTTTATCTTACTCATGTCTATTTACTCAAGACCAATTATAGTTTTTAGTTGACTTACCTTTTGAGATATAAATTCAATTTAAAGGGATTGGTCAATCTTTCCAAAAAGTGCTATAAACAGTACATAAAGTAATTTAGTACTATGATGCACTGAGAACATCTATGCTGCTTGGGTGCTGTTGGAATGCTCACACCAGTCCACACCCGGACTGTGCAGCATCTTGGACCCAAAATGGACACTGATGGAGGATTATGTTATACAACCCTTGATTCATCAACCTCCAATGAACTGCACTGCACATGGCACTGCGCATGTGCTATTTTTCCCTGCAGTGAGCAGTGCTATTGAATGGAGGCTGCTGAAAGAGGGTTTCGGTCACAAGACTGTTCGTCAGCGGCCATGCTGGGACCAGAACGACACACAGACAGGAATGCAGTCAGGCAGATGTTTTTAAAGCAGAGAGCTAGTGCAGATTACATCAATACGTTAGGGTACTTTCACACTTGCGGCAGAGTGATCCGGCAAGCAGTTCCGTCGCCGGCAATCCATAAAAAAAATGCATTACAAGAACTGATCCGTCTCTCCGTTTGTCATACAGACCCGTTTCAATTTTTTCTCCACATTTTTAAAGGTCTGCACATGCACAGCCCGGAAGGACGGAACCGGCATTGCAGTATTTTTAATGCCGGATCTGGCACTAATACATTTCAATGTAAATGAATTTTGGAGGGAGATAATATCGCTGCGGTATTTCTCCGTCCAAAACACCATTCAGTGACTGAACTGAAGACATCCTGATGCATCCTGAACGGATTTGCTCTCTATTCAGAATGCATTAGGATAAAAATGATCAGTTCTTTTCCGGTACTGAGCCCCTAGGACGGAACTCAGTGCCGGAAAATAAAAACTCTACTGTGAAAGTACCTTTATATTTTATAGTAAAACACACACATATAGAGATACTGAGGAGTTGTTCTGATGACCCTGCTGCAATGTCAACAAGACGGAAACAATGTAAGGCTGAACACCGCAGTGTATCACATTGCAACTTCTCATTGTTCATGTAAACAGAAATTACCTTGAAGAGTTGCCCTGTACTAGCTCCTTATCTAGCAACAAGCAAAGCACAATAGTAAAACAACAGTGCTATCTTTACGAGTGATTGTAAAAATGTCAGGCTGGAACATAGGTCATACAATGCAACATTGTACAGCAGTAAAATATAAACCCCATCATGCATTTCATGCCTGTGTGTTGCAGCAATCATCTACCAATGTAATACAGAACTGAAAGGAATTGCTGTCTACACATCTATTAATGGTTAGGTGAAGGCCAAAACATTTTTTTGGGGGGGAGGGGGCTTTTGCTATTTTTGGAAATAGGAAAAACAGAAGCAGCAGAGAAAAATGATACAAGTGAAAATGATACAGCTATAGTATATTAAAATATTACAACTAGTAGCACAAACCCACAAACCTTCTGTTGCGTCAACAAATAGGCGTACCATACCTGTGTGAAGTTGGCACCCCATGTTCTTAAATTTTAAAAATAAATACACCATTCGTTTGTGCTGCGTTTGTGCTGGTTTGTGCCGCAAAAATGAACGTTTGTGCCGGTTCGGTTCCTGAGATATTGCGCGTTAGATTTTTATGAAGCCCCGCCCATTTTCCACCCCATGTTCTTAAATTTCAAAAAAAAATACACCATTCGTTTGTGCTGCGTTTGTGCTGGTTTGTGCTGCAAAAATGAACGTTTGCGCCGCTTTGGTTTCCGAGATATTGCGCACTTGATTTGCTGAAACCCCGCCCACTTTCCACCCCATGTTTTTAAATTTCAAAAAGAAATACACCATTCGTTTGTGCTGCGTTTGTGCTGGTTTGTGCCACAAAAATGAACGTTTGTGCCGGTTCGGTTCCTGAGATATTGCGCGTTAGATTTTTATGAAGCCCCGCCCATTTTCCACCCCATGTTCTTAAATTTCAAAAAAAAATACACCATTCGTTTGTGCTGCGTTTGTGCTGGTTTGTGCTGCAAAAATGAACGTTTGCGCCGCTTTGGTTTCCGAGATATTGCGCACCTGATTTGCTGAAACCCCGCCCACTTTCCACCCCATGTTTTTAAATTTCAAAAAGAAATACACCATTCGTTTGTGCTGCGTTTGTGCTGGTTTGTGCCACAAAAATGAACGTTTGTGCCGGTTCGGTTCCTGAGATATTGCGCGTTAGATTTTTATGAAGCCCCGCCCATTTTCCACCCCATGTTCTTAAATTTCAAAAAAAAATACACCATTCGTTTGTGCTGCGTTTGTGCTGGTTTGTGCTGCAAAAATTAACGTTTGCGCCGCTTTGGTTTCCGAGATATTGCGCACTTGATTTGCTGAAACCCCGCCCACTTTCCACCCCATGTTTTTAAATTTCAAAAAGAAATACACCATTCGTTTGTGCTGCGTTTGTGCTGGTTTGTGCCACAAAAATGAACGTTTGTGCCGGTTCGGTTCCTGAGATATTGCGCGTTAGATTTTTATGAAGCCCCGCCCATTTTCCACCCCATGTTCTTAAATTTAAAAAAAAAATACACCATTCGTTTGTGCTGCGTTTGTGCTGGTTTGTGCTGCAAAAATGAACGTTTGCGCCGCTTTGGTTTCCGAGATATTGCGCACTTGATTTGCTGAAACCCCGCCCACTTTCCACCCCATGTTTTTAAATTTCAAAAAGAAATACACCATTCGTTTGTGCTGCGTTTGTGCCACAAAAATGAACGTTTGTGCCGGTTCGGTTCCTGAGATATTGCGCGTTAGATTTTTATGAAGCCCCGCCCATTTTCCACCCCATGTTCTTAAATTTCAAAAAAAAATACACCATTCGTTTGTGCTGCGTTTGTGCTGGTTTGTGCTGCAAAAATGAACGTTTGCGCCGCTTTGGTTTCCGAGATATTGCGCACCTGATTTGCTGAAACCCCGCCCACTTTCCACCCCATGTTTTTAAATTTCAAAAAGAAATACACCATTCGTTTGTGCTGCGTTTGTGCTGGTTTGTGCCGCAAAAATGAACGTTTGTGCCGGTTCGGTTCCTGAGATATTGCGCGTTAGATTTTTATGAAGCCCCGCCCATTTTCCACCCGATGTTCTTAAATTTCAAAAAGAAATACACCATTCGTTTGTGCTGCGTTTGTGCTGGTTTGTGCTGCAAAAATTAACGTTTGCGCCGCTTTGGTTTCCGAGATATTGCGCTTGATTTGCTGAAACCCCGCCCACTTTCCACCCCATGTTCTTAAATTTCAAAAAGAAATACACCGTTCGTTTGTGCTGCGTTTGTGCTGGTTTGTGCAGCAAAAATTAGCGTTTGCGCCGCTTTGGTTTCCGAGATATTGCGCTCGATTTGCTGAAACCCCGCCCACTTTCCACCCCATGTTTTAAAATTTCTAAAAGAAATACACCATTCTTTTGTGCTGCATTTGTGCTGGTTTGTGCTGCAAAAATTAACGTTTGCACCGCTTTGGTTTCCGAGATATTGCGTGCTTGATTTGATAAAACCCCTCCCACTTTCCACCCCATGTTTTTAACCCTGACTCTAGACCCCCCAGGTGTGCTGCAGCTTGCCCCCCTCCCGCCCCCTTTCACAACTTTTTTTGGGGCACAAGCATATTATATATTTTTTTCTGCATACGCTGACTGTGGCCGGGACTCTTAGCGTCACTGTTAGCGCATCGCACGCCCCACCGCTGATCAACTTCGGATGGTTGATCAGCGAGCTTGAATTAAAAAAAAAATCAAATTTTTGGGCCTTTTTTATTTTTTTGTCTGTAAGGTTTAGGGTAAGTTCCCGAACACCCGTCCCCACACACACCAAATAAAGTTTATCACACACACACACTCCCCTATGGCCCGCCGGATGTTCTAGGCGGCATATGCCCAGCTTGCCTCCGAGTCCGAGAGCCCCAGTGAGGACGATGATAACCCCACTTTCCTTTTGTCATCCGCGTCCTCCTCATCATCTAGCAATGATGATGAGACCCCAAGGCGGCGGAGACGCCGCCAGGTGGAGCAAGGAGACCGCCATGCTAGGGACCCTGTGGCCCACACTAGTACGAGAAGGTCTGGGGCTCGTACTAGTTTTCCGGCCCACCAGTTAAGACCACCGGAGCCCCCTACCGGTGAACTTGTCTGGTATACCCCAGAGCGTTTTGAGCCCGTGATTCCTGATTTTGTAGGCCAACCAGGAATCCAGATTTCCACAGTGGGCTTCACTGAATGCGACTACTTTAGTCTTTTTTTCAGTGACCCCTTTGTGAATCTGATGTTGGAGCAGACGAACCTGCACGCCCCACAGTTCATTGCTCAACATCCGGGCTCCTTTTTGGCTAGGCCCGGTGGCTGAACTCCGGTCTGTGTAGCCAAGATGAGGACGTTTTGGGGCCTCGTGCTGCATATGGGCCTAGTCAAGAAACCTAGTGTCAGGCATTACTGGAGTGGGGACATCCTCTACCAGACCCCACTTTACAATTATGCAGATAATGCAGCATGTCCCCCCCAAGGTGATCCTGCCTATGACCGCCTGTACCAAATCAGGTCGGTCATCGATCACTTTGGGGCCAAATTTGTGCAGGTTTATGTACCTGGAAGGGAAGTCGCGGTTGATGAGTCTCTCATTGCTTTCAAGGGGAGACTCATTATCCGCCAGTATGTTCCCTCTAAGCGGGCGAGGTATGGCGTGAAGCTGTACAAACTTTGTGAGAGTACCTCAGGGTGCACTTACAAGTTTCGTGTGTACGAGGGGCGAGATTCCCGTATTTAACCCCCAGAAGGTTCCCCCAATCTGGGTGTTAGCGGGAAACTTGTGTGGGACCTTATGCACCCACTGCTAGATAAGGGTTACCACCTTTGTGTGGATAACTTTTATACTAGTATCCCCTTGTTCCAGTCTCTCGCCGCCAGATCCACGTTCGCTGAAAAATCAACGGGGCCTCCCTGCCCACCCCCTCCAGGTACCTATCCCTAGGGGTGCGACCCGTGCACTTACCAGTGGAAACCTGTTGCTGGTCAGGTATAAGGACAAGAGGAATGTCCTTGTACTGTCCACAATTCACGGTAACGGCATCACCCCTGTCCCTGTGCGAGGTACCGCAGCAACGGTCCTCAAGCCTGATTGCATCGTCGACTACAATCGATATATGGGAGGAGTTGATCTCCCTGATCAAGTCCTCAAGCCATATAACGCCATGCACAAAACCCGGGCATGGTATAAAAAAGTTGCGGTCTACTTGGTACAGGTTGCCTTGTACAACTCTTTTGTGCTGTCCCGGAGCGCTGGCAACACAGGGACATTCCTTCAGTTCTATGAGGCAGTCCTCAAGGACCTGATCTTTTCTGACCGGGAAAGAGCAGGCCAGAGTACCTCGGGAACTGGAGGCGCCCAGATCGTCCCTGGCCAACACTTTCCAGGTGTGGTCCCCCATACTGGAAAGAAGGGCGGACCCAAAAAAGGTGCAGAGTGTGTCACAAGAGGGGGATACGGAAGGACACCACTACTCAATGTGACACGTGACCCGATCATCCGGGCCTCTGCGTTATTGGTTGCTTCAAGGAGTACCACACTTCCATGGAGTACTAAATTTATGTTCCCCTTCCCCATTTTAGCCACTGACAATCGGATATAAAACTATGGGGATACTAGTATAAAAGTTATCCACGTACAGGTGGTAACCCTTATCTAGCAGTGGGTGCATAAGGTCCCACACAAGTTTCCCGCTAACACCCAGATTGGGGGAACCTTCTGGGGGTTAAATACGGGAATCTCGCCCCTCGTACACACGAAACTTGTAAGTGCACCCTGAGGTACTCTCACAAAGTTTGTACAGCTTCACGCCATACCTCGCCCGCTTAGAGGGAACATACTGGCGGATAATGAGTCTCCCCTTGAAAGCAATGAGAGACTCATCAACCGCGACTTCCCTTCCAGGTACATAAACCTGCACAAATTTGGCCCCAAAGTGATCGATGACCGACCTGATTTGGTACAGGCGGTCATAGGCAGGATCACCTTGGGGGGGACATGCTGCATTATCTGCATAATTGTAAAGTGGGGTCTGGTAGAGGATGTCCCCACTCCAGTAATGCCTGACACTAGGTTTCTTGACTAGGCCCATATGCAGCACGAGGCCCCAAAACGTCCTCATCTTGGCTACACAGACCGGAGTTCAGCCACCGGGCCTAGCCAAAAAGGAGCCCGGATGTTGAGCAATGAACTGTGGGGCGTGCAGGTTCGTCTGCTCCAACATCAGATTCACAAAGGGGTCACTGAAAAAAAGACTAAAGTAGTCGCATTCAGTGAAGCCCACTGTGGAAATCTGGATTCCTGGTTGGCCTACAAAATCAGGAATCACGGGCTCAAAACGCTCTGGGGTATACCAGACAAGTTCACCGGTAGGGGGCTCCGGTGGTCTTAACTGGTGGGCCGGAAAACTAGTACGAGCCCCAGACCTTCTCGTACTAGTGTGGGCCACAGGGTCCCTAGCATGGCGGTCTCCTTGCTCCACCTGGCGGCGTCTCCGCCGCCTTGGGGTCTCATCATCATTGCTAGATGATGAGGAGGACGCGGATGACAAAAGGAAAGTGGGGTTATCATCGTCCTCACTGGGGCTCTCGGACTCGGAGGCAAGCTGGGCATATGCCGCCTAGAACATCCGGCAGGCCATAGGGGAGTGTGTGTGTGTGATAAACTTTATTTGGTGTGTGTGGGGACGGGTGTTCGGGAACTTACCCTAAACCTTACAGACAAAAAAATAAAAAAGGCCCAAAAATTTGATTTTTTTTTTAATTCAAGCTCGCTGATCAACCATCCGAAGTTGATCAGCGGTGGGGCGTGCGATGCGCTAACAGTGACGCTAAGAGTCCCGGCCACAGTCAGCGTATGCAGAAAAAAATATATAATATGCTTGTGCCCCAAAAAAAGTTGTGAAAGGGGGCGGGAGGGGGGCAAGCTGCAGCACACCTGGGGGGTCTAGAGTCAGGGTTAAAAACATGGGGTGGAAAGTGGGAGGGGTTTTATCAAATCAAGCACGCAATATCTCGGAAACCAAAGCGGTGCAAACGTTAATTTTTGCAGCACAAACCAGCACAAATGCAGCACAAAAGAATGGTGTATTTCTTTTAGAAATTTTAAAACATGGGGTGGAAAGTGGGCGGGGTTTCAGCAAATCGAGCGCAATATCTCGGAAACCAAAGCGGCGCAAACGCTAATTTTTGCTGCACAAACCAGCACAAACGCAGCACAAACGAACGGTGTATTTCTTTTTGAAATTTAAGAACATGGGGTGGAAAGTGGGCGGGGTTTCAGCAAATCAAGCGCAATATCTCGGAAACCAAAGCGGCGCAAACGTTAATTTTTGCAGCACAAACCAGCACAAACGCAGCACAAATGAATGGTGTATTTCTTTTTGAAATTTAAGAACATGGGGTGGAAAATGGGCGGGGCTTCATAAAAATCTAACGCGCAATATCTCAGGAACCGAACCGGCACAAACGTTCATTTTTGCGGCACAAACCAGCACAAACGCAGCACAAACGAATGGTGTATTTCTTTTTGAAATTTAAAAACATGGGGTGGAAAGTGGGCGGGGTTTCAGCAAATCAAGCGCGCAATATCTCGGAAACGAAAGCGGCGCAAACGTTAATTTTTGCAGCACAAACCAGCACAAATGCAGCACAAAAGAATGGTGTATTTCTTTTTGAAATTTAAGAACATGGGGTGGAAAGTGGGCGGGGTTTCAGCAAATCGAGCGCAATATCTCGGAAACCAAAGCGGCGCAAACGTTCATTTTTGCAGCACAAACCAGCACAAACGCAGCACAAACGAATGGTGTATTTTTTTTTTAAATTTAAGAACATGGGGTGGAAAATGGGCGGGGCTTCATAAAAATCTAACGCGCAATATCTCAGGAACCGAACCGGCACAAACGTTCATTTTTGTGGCACAAACCAGCACAAACGAATGGTGTATTTCTTTTTGAAATTTAAAAACATGGGGTGGAAAGTGGGCGGGGTTTCAGCAAATCAAGTGCGCAATATCTCGGAAACCAAAGCGGCGCAAACGTTAATTTTTGCAGCACAAACGCAGCACAAACGAATGGTGTATTTTTTTTTGAAATTTAAGAACATGGGGTGGAAAATGGGCGGGGCTTCATAAAAATCTAACGCGCAATATCTCAAGAACCGAACCGGCACAAACGTTCATTTTTGTGGCACAAACCAGCACAAACGAATGGTGTATTTCTTTTTGAAATTTAAAAACATGGGGTGGAAAGTGGGCGGGGTTTCAGCAAATCAGGTGCGCAATATCTCGGAAACCAAAGCGGCGCAAACGTTCATTTTTGCAGCACAAACCAGCACAAACGCAGCACAAACGAATGGTGTATTTTTTTTTGAAATTTAAGAACATGGGGTGGAAAATGGGCGGGGCTTCATAAAAATCTAACGCGCAATATCTCAGGAACCGAACCGGCACAAACGTTCATTTTTGTGGCACAAACCAGCACAAACGCAGCACAAACGAATGGTGTATTTCTTTTTGAAATTTAAAAACATGGGGTGGAAAGTGGGCGGGGTTTCAGCAAATCAAGTGCGCAATATCTCGGAAACCAAAGCGGCGCAAACGTTCATTTTTGCAGCACAAACCAGCACAAACGCAGCACAAACGAATGGTGTATTTTTTTTTGAAATTTAAGAACATGGGGTGGAAAATGGGCGGGGCTTCATAAAAATCTAACGCGCAATATCTCAGGAACCGAACCGGCACAAACGTTCATTTTTGCGGCACAAACCAGCACAAACGCAGCACAAACGAATGGTGTATTTATTTTTAAAATTTAAGAACATGGGGTGCCAACTTCACACAGGTGCGTACCATGTGTGACGGAGGCCTCAAGTCACATACCCTTTCACCCACTACAGTAGTGCTTCAAAGTTTGTATAACCTTCAGAATTTTCAATATTTCTGCATAAATTTGACCTAAAACTACATCAGATTTTCACTCAAGTCCTAAAGGTGGATACAAATAACAAAATCAAACAAATGAGTCAAACATATTAGTTTTGGCCATTTATTTATTGAGGAAAATGATCCAATATCATATGTCTGTGAGTGGCAAAGGTAAGTCAACCTTTCGGATTAGCATATCATTTGAAGGTGAAATTACAGTCAGGTGTTTTGAATCAATGGGAGGACAATTTATGTTTTATTTAAAGGGCTTCTGTCACCCCACTAAAGTGTTTTGTTTTTTTTTGGGTTAGTGAAATTAGTTATATTGCGATATATGACAATATAATTGTGTTACTTACTTTGATCCAGCAGTTTCTGCAAAAAACGAAGTTTTAATATATGTAAATTCGGTCTCTACCAGCAAGTAGGGCGGCTACTTGCTGGTAGCTGCTGCAGAAATCCGCCCCCTCGTCGTGTTGATTGACAGGGCCAGCTGGGATCTCCTCCTCCGGCCAGCCCTGTCGGCATTTCAAAAATCGCGCGCCTGTGTGGATTCGGCGCAGGCGCTCTGAGATGAGGAGGCTCGTCTCCTCAGAACTCCCTCAGTGCGCCTGCGCCGATGACATCACCGAAATAGAAGACGTCATCGGCGCAGGCGCACTGAGGGAGTGCTGAGGAGACGAGCCTCCTCATCTCAGAGCGCCTGCGCCGAATCCACACAGGCGCGCGATTTTTGAAATACTGACAGGGCTGGCCGGAGGAGGAGATCCTGGCTGGCCCTGTCAATCAACACGACGAGGGGGCGGATTTCTGCAGCAGCTACCAGCAAGTAGACGCCCTACTTGCTGGTAGAGACCGAATTTACATATTATAAAACTTTGTTTTTTGCAGAAACTGCTGGATCAAAGTAAGTAACACAATTATATTGTCATATATCACAATATAACTAATTTCACTAGCCCCAAAAAAAAAAATCACTTTAGTGGGGTGACAGAAGCCCTTTAAGCAACAGAGATCTATGAAAGTCTGGTCTTTACAACACATTTGTGGAAGTGTATCATGGAATGAACAAAGGAAATTTGTGAGGACCTCAGAAGTAGAGTTGTTGATGCTCATCAGGCTGGAAAAGGTTACAAAACCATTTGTAAAGAGTTTGAACTCCACCAATCCATAGTCAGGCAGACCATGTACAAATGGAGGAAATTCAAGACTATTATCATCATCTCAAGGAGTGGTCGACTAACAAAAATCACGCCAAGAGCAAGGAGTGTAATAGTCCACAAAGTCATCAAGGAACTCAAGTTAACCTCTAAGCAACTAAAGGCCATTCTCACACAGCTAATGTTAACGCTCATGAGTTCTCCATCACGAGGACACTGAACAACAATGGTGTGTGCATGGCATGATTGCAAGGAGAAAACGGCTGCTGAAAAAAAGAACATAGCTGCCTGTCTACAGTTTGCTGAAGATCACCTGGACAAGCCAGAAGAATGAGACCAACATAGAATTCTTTAGTTTAAATGAGAAGTGTTATGTTTGGAGAAAGGAAAACATTGCAACATAAAAACCTCATCCCATCTGTGAAACACTGTGGTAGCAGAATGAGGGTTTGGGCCCGTTATGCTGCATTTGGGCCAGGAGGGCTAACCATCATTGATGGAACAATGAATTCTGAATTATATCAGCAGATTCCAAAGGAAAATGTCAGGACATCTGTCTGTGAGCTGAATTTCAAAAGAACATGGGTCATGCAGCAAGACAACAACCCTAAGCATGCAGTTCATTATACCGAAGAATGGTTAAAGAAAATAAAGTTATAGTCCTGAGCTTAATCCAATAGAAATGTTGTGGAAGGATCTTAAGTGAGTAGTTCATGGGAGGAAACCCACCAACATAATGGAGGTGAAGCTGTTTTGTATGGAGGGATGGGCTAAAATTCCTCCAAGCCGATGTGCAGGACTAATCAACAATTACCAGAAACATATAGATGCAGTTATTGCTGCACAAGGGGGTTATTTACGCTGTAATATAGAAAATTCTGAAAGGGTCACAAACTTTCAAGCACCATGGTACATGTTGGTTTAAGCTTTAAACAACAAATAAGCTATTCTGGGTTTGTTTTTAATAAGATATTTAATTAATAAATTAGGATTCATTAGAACAAAAATATACTTCTCTATGTATGTCCAGCATGCTTTAAATAACTCGTCTGTAAGAGGTTGCCAGGATTTATTTGATACTGAACAGCTCGTCTGCACTGGCAGGTTTGTAGACTTGTTGACTCATACCCGGGCCAGCTCCTGTGACAACACAGTTACTCATATAGCCTTCTCTGATTTTTGGACTTGTGCCAGGTTTGCTGACATCGTCTTAAGGATGAGGAAGAGGTAAAAGTCTATATTCTAAATGTTATATGTACATGAGTATACTTGTACATGATATACAATACATCTGCAGTTAAAGAATTGAAGAAGCTTTTCATGTAAGATCAATGAGAAGATTTACGAAACTGTCTATAAGAAAACTGTCTGTTGACCATAGCAACCAGTCACGGCACAGCTTTCATTTTAAAAAAGCAGAATACTAAATGAAAGCTGTGCCGTGACTGGTTGCTATGGGCAACAGACAGTTCTCTTATAGACAGTTTCGTAAATCTTCCCATTGATCTTACATGAAAAGCTTCTTCAACACTTTAACTGCAGATGTATTGTATATCATGTGATTGGTTGCTATGGGCAACAGTTCTCATAATGTGCCTGGAAGCAATAGTTTTATCCAGGGCCAACGGAGTCATGATCAATGTTGTTGTTGGTGAAGAGAGGGTTGTTTCTTTGTAAAACTGTTACCTTAAAGGGGTTGTCTCATCATGGACAATGGGGGCATATCGCTAGGATATGCCCCCATTGTCTTATAGGTGCAGGTCCCACCGCTGGGACCCACACCTACAACGAGAACGGGGCCCCGCAAGTGAAGGGGGGCGCACTGTGCATGCGCAGCCGCCCTCTATTCATTTTCTATGGGGCCAGGGAAAATAGCCGAGGGCTGGCTCGGCTAATTCCGCTAGCCCAATAGAAATGAACATGAGCGGGGGCCGCGCATGCGTGGTACGCTCCCATTCACTTCTATGGGGAGCCGGCTTGGTGGTGGCCAGACCGGAGTCCTCCAGCCACCATCTTGCGGGGCTCCGTTCGCGATATAGGTGCGGGTCCCAGTGGTCGGACCGGCACCTATAAGACAATGGGGGCATATCCTAGCAATATGCCCCCATGGTCCATGATAAGACAACCCCTTTAATAGTTCATACCTGAAATCTGCCTTTTATACACAAAATATAAAGTGCTAGTGATAAATACCCACACTGCCCATATGGCAACTGTTTAAAGAGTTTCATGTTATGAGCACAGAACAGGATCACCATAAATGAACTAATAATACAGGAAGATATAGACGACTAATAATAAGCGTTCACTGTAAAGTATTGTTCCACTTATTAAAAGCAGAAATGGTCACTAAACTTTTTACACAACTTTGTATAACTTCATATAAATGAATAGTACAGGTGAATATAAGAAACTTTACAATATATGTTATCAGAGAAAATGCCTCTTTCTCCAATTATTAGTTCCCCCCAAACAAAAGTTCACTCTGAATTCTCCGCTGAATCTGTTTGAGAGACCAGGATCATATTTACCAATATTTCAGTAGGTAAAATCAGGGGCATCATATAATCATATATGCCCCACCCCCGGGAACATCCAGAACCTGTAAATACCTACTTATCGGTGGGGTTTGTGTAGCCCCTCCCATTCTTGGCCCGTGAAATTGCAAATTTGCTGGGACTATCTCTGAAAATCGGTATAGGATCAAAGTACACCTGCTCATAGAAGTCTTTGGGTAGGGTACAGGGAGGTGGAGCGAGCTCCAGTAAGAAAGACATAGACATGCTTTAAAGGCCTAACACATGCCTCCCAATGCCCGGGCCCCTCATATAGGCTATACTTACCCTGCTCCCCGGCACCAGCGTCGCTCCTGATCCCCACGTGGCCGCCACTGCGTCTCCCTGTCGCTCGGATCAAACCATCTAGCGAAAGGGGAGCAGCCAGCAGCAGGCCGCAACGGGGACGTCTCCCACGATCCTATGGAGGCTCCCCCCGTCGCTGGATCTTTTGATCTGTGCAATGGAGGTATGCAGGGGCGGCCGTGCAGCTATCAAGAGCAATGCGGGTGCTGGGGAGCGGGGTAAGTATAATCGATATGAGGGGCATGTGTTAGACTTTGGATAACCCCTTTAAAGTGTTTCTATCACCAGAAATACTGTTATGTAGCTGACTGACATTAGCGATGCGCCCATGTCAGCACTACGTAACAGTATGTTTCTAACGTTAGTCCCTGCAGCCGTTTTTGTTAAAAAAGCACTTTTATTATATGCTAATGAGCCTCTAGGTCAGTGATGGCAGACCTTTTAGAGACCGAGTGCCCAAACTGCAACCCAAAACTCACTTATTTATCGCGAAGTGCCAACATGGCCATTTACCCTGAATACTAATATAACATATCTTCCATGTACTTTATCATTTATCTATAATAGCCTGCCTACATTCAGTGAGCTGTGGGTGCCATTCATAGCATGCCCTGCGCTGATGAATGGCTGAAAAAGTCTAAGGCATAGTGTTACAACTTGGACTTCTTCCAGGGTGCGGGTGCCCACAGAGAGGGCACTGAGTGCCGCCTCTGGCACCCGTGCCATAGGTTCGCCATCACTGCTCTAGGTGCTATGTGGGCGTAAAATCAGCACCTAGAGGCTCCGTCCACTCACCCTGTATTCCGCCCAGGTCCAGTGTTGTGCCCGCCCTGCTCCTCTTGTTTGATGCCACTGTTCCCTGCATCGTTGGCAAAATCCCACGCCTGCGCTGTTCACTTCGGCGCAAGCGCAGTGAGTGAAGGCCGCTCTCCTGATGCCGGCTTCCTCACTGTGACGTAGTCGGCGCAGGCGCAGTGAGGAAGCCGGCACCAGGATCGCATCATTCACTCACTGCGCCGAAGACAGAAGTGAACGGCGCAGGCGCAGGATTTCGCCAACGATGCAGGGAACAGTGGCATCAATCAAGAGGAGCGGGCGGGCACAACACTGGACCTGGGCGGAATACAGGGTGAGTGGACGGAGCCTCTAGGTGCTGATTTTACGCCCACATAGCACCTAGAGGCTCATTAGCATATAATAAAAGTGCTTTTTTTAACAAAAACGGCTGCAGGGACTAACGTTAGAAACATACTGTTATGTAGTGCTGACATGGGCGCATCGCTAATGTCAGTCAGCTACATAACAGTATTTCTGGTGATAGAAACCCTTTAAGTGTTTTATTGTCTGTACTGGATTCACATATACAGTGCTCAAAACATCTCCATAATGTCGTCCATGCTCTTCTAATTGAGAGATAGCGATAGGGGAGCAGGACCTCCATTTAGTGTGCAGTACATGGGAGACATCATAGCAGCCAGTCTCCACCCAATACCTCAGGGAGAACTGAGAATTATGTAGCATGCAGCCTGCTATAAAAAAAAAAATGCAAGGTACAAGCTATATAATGACCAGATAAAGTATTATCACTCATGGCAGCTTGTTCTGAAATGTTATCTGAAAATACAGGTACCCTTTAAGAATGTTGCCAAACCCACTAGTCTGTCAATGTAACTTTGGGCGTTAAATGACAAATTCAGCTCTGCTATACAGTATCTGTCTGTGAAGTCTGACCAGTATGAACTATTTGCAAGGAATTGTAGGGTCACTGTCTTTGTTGCCCATACCAACCAGTCACAGCTGAGCTTTTAGGCTAGGTCTACACGACGACATTTGTCGCGCGACATTTTGTTGCACCAATGTCGCGCAACAATTTTTATAATGGCAGTCTATGGTGTCGCACTGCGACATGCTGCGACTGTCGCAGAAAATCCATTCGAGATGGACAAATGTCGTCGTGTAGACCTAGCCTAACTCCATATTCTGCTCCTGAAAAATGAAAGGTGTGCTGTGATTGGACGTTCTGAGCAACAAAGACCCTTCTTTTCTAAAGTTTTCAATAATAGCCCCGAAGTATATGAGTCCATAACATTCACCCCTAATGAGAATCTCTTTCCTCCCAATACAACAATACTCTGCTGGGCATCCGTCATTCCGGTACACAGCAACACGTAAGCACCGCGGCTGCTGTTCCAGTGGTGCCACCCTCTGTACAGTACCAGGCTGTGACATGGCGGACTCTGAATGCTGCCTCATTGAGTGTGATTGGCGGTTGGCAGTAGGGTTGAAACAATTACTCGATTGAATCAAGTAATTCAACACAAAAAAATCCTCGATGCACATTTTTTGCATCGAGGATTCCTTTGTCATGCGACCACAGAGCGGGAGTGAAACGCTTGCTATTACTCACTGCTTCGTGGTCACCCGCTGGCCCGCACCGCGCTGTACTGTATCCTGACACATCATCAGGGCATAGTGCGCGTAAGCACTCACTATGACCTGACGCTGTGTGACATCAGGACGACGGAGAAGAAGATGGAGGAGCTGTGCCCCTACAGGAAAGGTAAGTACTGGTGCTGGGGACATGGCTAGGAGGGGGAGATGTTGGCACAGGGCAGCAAGTTGGTGGCACTAGGGGGGCAGCTGATGGCACTAGGGGGGGCAGCTGATGAGTTTTTATAAAGAAAAACATTCTTTTAATTTGTTTTTTTTGTTATTAGAGTACTATATTAATTGTTGGATTAATCGATAGAATACTCGATTAACAAAATTGTCGATAGCTGCGGCCCTAGTTGGCAGTCACATGATGTCACCATGGACAATGAACCAGTACTGTAAACTGGGAATACAAATGTAATATGGTAAAGAACAGAGGGTATGGGCTCCCAGGGGAGAGACAGCTGGTGGTGAAAAGTACTGTCTAGGAAAGTGCTGCGTTTTTAGGGGCTGTGGGACTTTTTAAAGGGGTTCAGGGTGGTCTGTTGTGAGTATTTGGATTCTGAGGATTGTTTCGGGCGGGGGTGGATTCTCTTAGAAGCCCATACAGTCTAGGCACAACCAAATCACTAAAAATCTGCCGAAAACTAGTCACAGAAACATCTGTGTGGACTTATGGTTTACTGCTGCGCGCTATTCTGTTGCCATTACAAAGGCAACAGAACTATTTGAACAATTAAAGGGGAATTGCCATCTGAGACATTACTGGCCTATCGCTAGTATATGCAATGTTACATGGGTGTGGGGCCTACCTCCCAACCGTCCTAGATCCGGTGGGACAGTCCCAGATATATGTCCTGCGGTCCTAGAACCTCACCGCAGCTGCCAACGCTACCCAGGCAGCAGAATGTACTGTCACACATCACAGTGCGGGTCTGTGTAGGAGCGGGTCAGGATTATGGGGCACATTTCTAGGCATAGCATCTAGGGCATAACTACTGTGATGAGGCAAATATCAGGTCAAAACTACTGTGAGGGGAGCACATGTGGGCATAACTACTGTGAGGGGGCACATATCTGGTCGTAATTACTGTGAGGGGGCACATATTGTCCCTCTTTGGGAGGAATGTTCTGGGACCCCTGAGCACTGAAAATAGCTAAACAAAGGGGCCTAGACTGAGAGTTGGGCACTTGGCACAGGTGGAGGGGGGGGGGCACCACTTCAATCCTCTCCTCTAGCAGCCAGGGAGGTTGGCTGCACCCCTGCAGTGTGATAAAACCATCCTGCCACCATGTGCCCCTGTCTCAGGAGGCTGCCGCCCCGCCGTGCAGCTCGACACATGAGGGAAGCGGTTTGAATTCTCCCGCCTGCGTGACGCTATCGCCTGCAGGGGGCGTTCCGGGTGACGCAGGAGGCGGCAGATCGGGTGTCTGCAAGTCTCCGCCCTCAGCAGTCCGAGTACATGGCGACTGCGGCAAAGAACAAACGAGAAGACGCAGGGCAAGAGGAGCAGCTGAGCGGAGCCGCCGAGCCTGGTGACCGGTGCCTGTCCTCCCTCCATATGATACATATGAGAGCGGTAAGTGGCCGTGCTTGTGGAGCCGCCGTCCCTGCCTGCAGCCAGCCGGTGTCTCCATTGTGTGAGGAGAGCCAAGTCCCCGGCAACAATGGGACCTCAGTCCGCGCTGCTCTCCGGGCTCAGCCGCCCCGGGAGCCATCTCCCGCCTCTATACCCCGGGGACCTGGAGGCTCCCTGGGACCTGTTACGGGAGATACCCCGGCATCGCGGCTGTAACCTTCCCGGCCCCCGGGTCCGTGTCCGTGTCTTCCCCCCTCCCCCACAGCTCACTGTATGGATATATAGCGCCGCACTGGCCGTGGGGTTGCGCTCCTGTGTGTGAGGGGACGCTCTGCGGACGTGGCCTGCCGCCTGAGACCACCGTACAGTGCTGTGGGAAAGAAGCCGGGCGGGAGGGCCGTCCTCCGGCATGTGCGTCCAATGGGGCTCCAGATGCCCTCCTCCCTCCGGGCCGCACGCTCGGTGCTGCTGGCAGTGCGGTAGCTGACCGGCAGAGACGCGGCGTGTGTACGCTCCGCTCAGTGTCAGCCGTGGATGCGTGCGCTTTGTGGCCGCTATTGTACTCGGCTCTGTATCCGGTTGTGGGAGGGTACACGGGGGTGACTCATAGGGTCCGCATGCTACGTGTCGGCGGCTGGAGCCTGGTGACTACAATGGACCGTGGTGGAACTACTACCCCCATCGTGTCCAATCACCAGCTGATCCCTCTTCATGATGAGAGAATAAGCGGCTGATGCGGGGAATTCCCTGCAGATTGCCCAGAGTACTGCGTCACCGGTGACGTCACAGCCCCCTTGTATGTAATCATCTGAGTGATGTGTGGAGGAGGGGGATCTACTGATGCCCCTGTCACCACAACTCCTATCTGTACATAGTCCTTGACGCAGTCCCTTCTTATTCAGGGGGCCAGCTCTGGCTGTGCTAGGAACAAGCAGCCACGTTTTAAAGAGCTGTTCCTGTTGTGACAAGTTATTGCCTGTCTACAGTATGGGGGGATAACTATTAGATGGGGGATGGGGTGGGGGGGTCCTACTACCTCTGGGACCCCCATAGTCACAAGAACAGATGCCTGAAATGCGCTGCTGCTCCACTGATCTTTACTGAGGTTCCGGCGACCGCTAAGTGCAGCGCTTGTCTCCATAGAGGTGGATGGAGCCTGACCCCCCCCCCCCCCCCCAAATCTAACAGTTATCCCCAGTCCTAGGGTTTGATGAGAACTCGTCACAACTGGAATACTAAGGCAGGTCCACACTTGATGGCTAATAGTGTGGATTTGCTGTTGCGGGGTTCTCCTGGATATACTACCTACCTGACCCCCAGCGCTCGTCCTGCCTCTTCTGCTGCCCGAATGGAAACTTCCAGTCTGAAGCTGCTGCAGCCAATCACTGGCCACAGCAGTGACATACTCCCCTTTTGTCACGTGACCATTTCTCATGAAGTCCCCACTGCGGCCAGTGATTGGCAGCAGAAGAGCCGGTCAGGTAAGAATGGTCGCCAATGCAGGACCGGCCACTCTTAAAGGGAGTCTGTCACCTCCATATGGCCATATACAGTGCTTACGTGGCTCTGTAGCACACCTGTACAGGATTGTAATGGTACCTTTGTCTTTAGACTTGCACCAGCAGGAAAAACGAGGTTTAATTCATATACAAATGAGCACTCGCAAGTGCCCAGGGGCGGCGTTCAGTGTGTAGGTGCCCAGGCTGCTCTGCCTTCTTTTCGCTGTACTCCTCCCCAGCCTCTTCCTTTGCCCACCCTCCAAGTCTCTTGCCTCATAGATAGGTCCGGACTTGGAGGGGGGGGCGGGCAGAGGCTGGGGAGGAGTAAAGTGAAAAGAAGGCAGAGCAGCCTGGGCACCTACACACTGAACGCCGCCCCCTGGGCACTAGCGAGCGCTCATTTGCATATGAATTAAACGTCGTTTTTCCTGCTGGTGCAAGTCTAGAGACAAAGGTACCATTACAATCCTGTATAGGTGTGCTATAGAGCCATGTAAGCACTGTATATGGCCATATGGAGGTGACAGACTCCCTTTAAGAGGTCATGAAAATTGGTTGACGACCTCCTTTTTGATATAGTCCTGCAACAGTGTGATGATATGTAGGTTTTCCATGCAGACTTGCATCAGCCACATGTTCCTGAGCTGTTCTCTCTGCGTCCGTGAAATGGTCACACTAGTGTTACTGACCTGTACTAGAACTGTCCTCATCCATATGGAGCCATCTCGTTGGCCGCAGAGCGTGATTGTAGGATGAGAACAACCACCTTGTAGGGCCAAGTACGAGTGAACAGCCATTAGTTACAGTGGAAGCAGCTTCACCATGGACTGAGGTCAGAAAGGAAGAGGTGCAGGGTACTGGCATTACTAATGGGGACCTGCCCTTTACTGTAAGTGGGAGACTAGTAGTGGGCAAGGACTGTCAGCTATTCATTGTGTCTGTGAACTCAGTGGGAGGCATTTACCATAGTGGTTTATGCTGTAATGTGTTAAAGGGGTTGTCCCTTTTTTATTTTTATTTTTAAGGGTTTTCTGGGATTTTTTATTTTTTTTTATTGATGAGCTGTCCTCTGAATAGGTCATCAGTATCTGAAAGGTGGGGGTCCGTCACCCTAGCTGATCAGCAGTTAGAGAAGGCAGCATCTCTCGCTATATGCCGCGTCCTTCTCGCAGCTTTCCCTAGGTCAGTGACAACACGTTCGTCAGTCACATGACCAAGGCAAAGTGCAGCCTCATTGCAGGCAGTGGGGCTGAGCGCTATACCAAGCACAGCCGCTATATAACATACGGCACTGGGCTTGGTGAGCTGAGAGAAGGCAGTGGGTTACTGCAAGCGCTGGTGCCGTCTCAAACAACTGATTAACAGGGGTCCCAGGTGTTGGACCCCCACCGAACAGATACTGATGACCTATCCAGAGGATAGGTCATTTGTAGGGATTGGTTCGGGCAGTGGAGGAATTCCATTATGGATTCCGTTATAACGGAATTCTATGACCGTGTGCAAAATGGAGGCCTTTAAGAGGCATTCCGTTTTTATGGGTCATAATAGAAGTCTATCATTAGTTGATTGGCAGGGTCCAACACGCAGTATCCCTGCTGATGAGCTTTACCTCTGGGCTATATAGCCTTAGGCCTCATGCACACAGCCATGAGTGGTCCGTGGTATCCTGGCCTGGCATCTTGCTCTCGACAGGATGCCAGGCCGGGATACCACGAACCGCTCACGGCCGTGTGCAATGCATGAGGCCTTATATTGAGAAGAGTGGGTTTTATATCCTTAGAAAGCTAATCCATATTACTGGGGACTTTATAATCCTATGTTGTGCCTGTGCATAAACCTGTAGTATGTATATTAGCTTTCTAAGGATAGAAAACCTCCATTATGGTAAGGCTACAATAAGTAGTGTAAATGATATGTACATGCAAGGACACAGCTCTGTTCTCAGCATGCCTGTCAATCAAGGGGAGGGGGGAGTGTGGAGAGCACAGGGGCTGTTACTAAAGGCACACTCCAAGGCTGCAGCCCCACCCCCTGGTGCTCCAACTTGCTGATTTGCAGATGAATACAAAGCAGATATCTCTGCAGCTGTTCAACATACAGACAAAAGAAAGGTATCATTTTAATGATGAGCCCTACAGGCAGTACGCTTGGTGTAATAGGGTTGATCATGCTGACAGACTATTTAACCTGTAAATAACGATTTCCTTCCCCATGTCCCCCATCTCTTCGACGTTCTTGCTCATCTGGGTTTTCATCTCTTTTCTTTCAGGGCTTGTGAGAATAAGATGGATAGCAGCTTTGATTGTGATTGTGGTGAGCTGGAGCCACCTGATCATTAACAGAAGAAGTCCTGTATAAGTAGAAGTCCGCCACGTTTTCCTCTTCGGATGCACTGTATAGAAAACATTAAAGAACATTTCTAGTGCTGCCAGCACCACAGAATGCCGCTGCTCAGGACCAGTTCTACACTGAATGTATCTGCACTGTGAGGAGGATGTTCAGAGAGGCCTACTTCTTACGTATTTATTCACATTTATGTTCCATGTTCACTTGGTTTGCACAGTAGAAGCGTGCGCGTAGTATGTCATTTCATTCCGTTTCACTTCCAGTGAGTGTTTTGGTCGGTGTTTGCCTGAATGCTGCATCTTCTGTGAACTATGAATACTGTCATTTTTCTACAGTCAAAACTGAGCTTTAGCGTTACTGCTTGCGGGATCCACCAGGCCTGGCAGGCTGATATGCTTTGAAAATTGGAGCGAACCATTCTAAAGAAGAGTCTTTTGTAAAGTGTATGAAACCTTTTCTTTAGAAGCTAGCTGCGGTTTGTCGTCAAGTATTTAGGAAGAGTGAAAATTTCTGGAGGAAGAAGGTGAAGTAGCCAAAATGGCCGAAAAGTTTGAAAGTCTCATGAACATTCATGGGTTTGATTTGGGCTCTCGTTACATGGACTTAAAACCGCTTGGCTATGGTGGCAATGGCTTAGTTTTTTCTGCTGTTGACAATGACTGTGATAAGAGAGTGGCTGTGAAGAAAATTGTCCTGACAGATCCTCAGAGTGTCAAACATGCTCTGCGGGAGATCAAAATTATCCGGAGACTGGATCACGAAAACATTGTTAAACTATACGAAATCCTCGGCCCCAACGGAGAGCTTTTAACCGATGACGTGAGCTCCCTAACCGAGCTGAACTCTGTTTACATTGTTCAGGAGTACATGGAGACCGATCTAGCCAAGCTCCTCGAGCAAGGCCTTCTACGTGAAGAGCACGCCCGGCTCTTCATGTACCAGCTGTTACGTGGGCTTAAGTACATCCACTCTGCTAACGTGCTTCACAGAGATCTCAAGCCAGCAAACCTGTTCATAAACACTGAAGATTTGGTCGTAAGGATTGGAGATTTTGGTCTTGCACGTATTATGGATCCCCATTACTCTCATAAGGTGAGTAACCTGTTCTTTGGTTTCGAATGGGGTGTCATGAAGGCACTAAACTGCTTAGTAAATGTTGACTAGCTCCCAATGTACAGCATGGAACAAATCTTATTAACAATCGCTTTTAAGCCTTCATTTTCATCAATATCTATGTTCTTATTCATCTTATTGTTCAGTCAAGCAGTTCTCACTAATGTAACAGCTTGTCGTATGGATCTAAGAAAAGAGCGATGAATGCCAGTTACATGGACGTTAGTTTTACATAATGGTACGATACAATATCCTCAAACTAATAGGATTATTTACGTAGACAAAGCCCTGTAGTTGGCAAACCTTGGTTTCCGTTTTGTAGGTTATCTACCGATTGGCCACCAGAAGTGAATAATGGCACCTGTCAGGGGGTGGGATATATTAGGCAGCAAGTGGACAGTCAGTTCTTGCAGTAGATGTGTCGGATGAAGCAAGCATCTGAGAGACTTTGAAAAGGGCCAAATAATTGTGATGGCTAGAAGACTGGGTCAGAGCATCTCCAAAACGGCAGGTCTTGTGGGGTGCTCTTGGTATGCAGTGGTCCAACAAGGCTCACTGCTTTGCGTGGACGCTAGCCTGTCTGCTTCAATCACACAGATGAGTTACTATAGCAGAAATGGCTAAAAAGTTAGCGCACGTAGCATCGCAGCTTGGTGGTAATAGGGGTCTGTAGCCACAGGCGATCAGCATGCCCATGCTGACCACTAGTAACACCTACAGTAGGTGTGTAGACCATGGAGAAATGAAGAAAAAAGTGTCCTGATCCTGGTCTGATAAATTGCATTTTCTTTTACATTATGTCAGCGGTTAGGGAATTTGTTCTTCGCTTACCTGGGAAAGAGATGGCACCAGGATGCACAATGGGAGAATAGCAAGGTGCCATGAGCAGTGCGATGCTCTGGGAAACATTGGGCTGTAGCATTCATGGCATTCCCTAATGGCCGCGGCCTCTCTCGGCAGTGTAATGTGCCCTGCCACCCAGCAAAACTGGTCAGGAACGGTGTGAAGAACGCAAAAAAGGGGCTTAAGCAGTTCACCTACTCAGTCTTAGACAGGCTGTTTTTAAGTTTCTGGTATATCTACCACCTGGTACAGTAATGCACATTACAACTTTCCTTTAACCTCTTCTGTACTGTGGTAGGATTTTTGAAACTACAGGCTAAGAGCCTAAAGCTGCGCCACATCAGCATTGTGATGACCCGGTCCGTCAGGTTCAGTGTAGTTATGGAGACCTTGTGTGGGGCAAAATACAACTGACACATCGTGTCTGACGTGGAGGTTTTATTTGGTAATTGTAATGCGGTGTTGTCAAGCTGCCGTGTGTTGGGGGAAAAAATGGCCAAAGGAAGCTGCATAACCTCCTCGTCCTAACATAGACCTGTCATTGTAGAAGGAAGACGTTAACCGCGCTCGTCTACATTTGTAGTCATCATATTTTTATTGTACATTTTGGTAGGTTTCAGTTAAGACTGTATAACTTCAGTAATGATTGCCCCCAGCATCTACAATCTCCTGCCTGTGACAACAAACTTTGATATGTTTGCACTTTAGAGCCGTCCATGGTCGCCTGCAGTTTTCATTGGCTAAAGCTGGCTTCACGCTCAAACAAATGAGACTTCTGAGATGTCTCCTGAGGGCCACGTCCATCCTGTTATGCACCATAATTACTGCATGAACTCAGTTGGGACTTGTGCTGCGTACACTATTGTTTAGGGACGCGGCTAACGCGGTGTTCCTGCAGAATGATAGCCCTACATTTCCTTCTAAATTACATGCATTATTTCTGTATTCGCTACTAGGTTTTGTGTGTTTGTCGTTTTATTGTGGATCTGATTTTATGGCATTAAAATACAACTTTGCTGCAGGAACTGCTATATGGTGATAGAGGAAATAAAGTCTGTTTTTTACAATTGCTGCTCGCGAATATGCCCGGCCCTGACCACCTCTTAGCCGACCTCATTTGACAGCTCCCTCTCTGCTGACAGCTGACTGACCTGCCGTGTGAACTCACATTCACTTCTGAGCAACTGGGATTAGTCCGCGTCGCCCCATCCAACCATCGTGTGATGCTGTGAAATCACAGATCTCATTTCACAGCATATTCCGCAATATACTGTATCAGACAATGGTGGCAGATGGCGTACACAGAGACGCAGTGTGTTGACTCATGGACACTCCTGTATGGCCTAATAATCTATTGTAGCCACGGGTTTAGTGCGGTGACCTGTACTTGTCATAGGTGTCACAATACCTTCAAGGGAACCTGTCACAATGAACCAGCAGTGCAATCTGCAGGCAGAGGAGGTGAGCAGCTTGCTATACAGTTGTATGGAAAGGGGATGTGTCACCAGAAAACGACCTTTGGTTTAAATCATGGTTTTAAAGAATTTTTTTGACACTATTTTTAATTTTCCATGTCAATATCTATATTTAAACAAACCATAAAACCTTGCAGTTTTCGTACTGGTCACTAAGCCTAAGAGGCACCACTTCTTGGTCTGTACTGATCACTTTTCTGCAGTTACCTGCTTATCTGCCATTCTAATCCTGCCTGTAATGATATCACTTCTGTGTGCAGAGAAGACAGAATACACCATTCACAATAGGTTATTGACTTGTCAAATCTTATCTATTCTTCCTGTGTACAATGACCTCTGCACAGATCACAGAGCATGTCTAAAAGACTCCCATAGAAGTCGCTGAGGTCCCCTCCTGACCATTGTGTCTATGGACCATGTGGCTGCTGTGAAGTAATTTTCTTAATGCTGTGTAAACACAGTTAAGAACAAGGCAAGATGGCCACCCCCATAAAAATGTTTGGGAAATGTAATAAAAAATCTGCAGTGAGAAAAGGAGATGGTGTCACCATCTGGTTTTAAATTTGGTAGAATTTTTATTTTATTTTTTTGATGACTCATTTCCTTTTAAAGGGGGTTGTCTCACTTCAGCAAATAGCATTTATCTTGTAGAGAGAGCCAATACAAGGCACTTACCAATGTATTGTTGTTATCCGTATTGCCTCCCTTGTTGGCTGGATTCATTTTTTCCATCACATTATACACTGCTCATTTCCACGGTTATGACCACCCTGCAATCCATTAGTCGTGGTCGTTCTTGCACCTTTATAGGAAAAAGCACCGTCCACCAAATACTTATGCGCTCCTAGGGTCCTGGGCACCAAATAGGCTGGCATTTTTTCCTATACTGTGCAAGCACGACCACCACTGTTGGATTGCAGGTTGGTCATAACCATGGATACGAGCAGCATATAATGTAATTGAAAAATTTAATCCAGCCAGTAAGGGAAGCAATATGTACACTCACAATACATTAGTAAGTGCCTTGTATTCATTTGCTGAAGTGAGACAACCCCTTTTAAGTAAAACTTGTCCTTCTTGAAACGTGTTGCACTTTCAGTGACTGCCATATATCTAATATTTGTCAATCACAAATCTAACTGCCCACAGAACTAGGCTTGAAAGAGAAGGGATTGTAATGAATAAAATACAAGTTTTACTGACTCTCTTCCCATAAAAGTATATACCAATCTGTATATGCTGCCTGCAGATTGTTGACAGGTCCTCTGTGCCTGTAGTTCCCTTTTTTGTTTCAGCGATCAGTCAGGGTCTCAGCACCTGGACCCCTAAAGATCAAAATTTTAGATGTGTCACCCTGGCCTGTCAAGTCTTGTGAAGCTACAGGTGCACTTTAAAGTGCACTGCATTGTGGAAAATAAGTCGGTGTTCCCCCTACAGATTTCTCTTTCCAACCCTTGTCCTCTTCCTGGTCCTTCTCAACATGCAGGAGGTGCCCAGTCACTGGCCACAGTGCTGGCCTGCCTCATCCAGTGATTGGCTGAGTGGGCATTACCTAGTAGTGACTGGCGGGCTGTAAAGCTGCAGAACGGCGGTGGGGCGGTTTGACAAGGTGAGTATTGACTTATTTTACAGACAAGACCTTTAACCAAATCATTAGCTATGCTTTACCTATTCCAGTGACTGTGTTCATTACTTTGTAGACTATTGTTGATTATCCATAGTTTTGTTAGTGGCTGTACTGCATTAACCAGTGAAGACACTTCCTCTGTAAGCCAAATGCATTGCCCTTACCATGGTACAGTACTTACAGTATTTCTCTCTTCCTTTCTGCCCAGGGACATCTTTCTGAAGGTCTTGTCACAAAGTGGTACAGATCTCCTCGCCTGTTGCTTTCACCCAACAATTACACTAAGGCTATTGACATGTGGGCGGCTGGATGCATTTTTGCTGAGATGCTGACTGGAAAGACCCTGTTTGCAGGTTGGTAGTTTTACCGAAAACATTTTATTGAAATGTCTATTAAAGCAATGCGACTAGTAAATACATTTTATTATCATATATGGTGTGTTACGTAAGCTATTTTCTTTTGCTTTATTAAACTTGTAATTTCATTGTGTGATTTACTTTTAAAGGTGCTCATGAACTTGAGCAGATGCAGCTGATCCTAGAATCAATACCTGTTGTACATGAGGAAGATAAACAAGAGCTTCTCAATGTCATCCCAGTCTATATAAAAAAAGATATGACGGTGCCACATACTCCTTTGACACAGCTGCTTCCAGACATCAGCCCAGAAGGTGAGCTCCTGAAATAGTAAAAAATGGGTGCTCTGACCATATATATGTCAATGTTGTGGCATTGAGTGGGGAAAAAAGATTTGTAAACTGTCTTTTCCTTTTCCCATACTATAGCTCTGGATTTCCTGGAGCAAATTCTGACATTTAGTCCTATGGATAGG
Source organism: Bufo gargarizans (assembly GCF_014858855.1). NCBI lineage: Eukaryota > Metazoa > Chordata > Amphibia > Anura > Bufonidae > Bufo > Bufo gargarizans. The sequence continues at coordinate 163,264,571 of NC_058081.1, forward strand.
CTAACAGCAGAAGAAGCTTTGTCTCACCCATACATGAGCATCTATTCATTTCCGTTGGATGAGCCAATTTCCAGCCATCCTTTTCATATTGAAGATGAGGTAGATGATATGTTATTGATGGAGGACAACCACAGCCATGTTTATAATTGTGAAAGGTACTTCTTTTTGATTCTTCAGCTAATATCCTTAGGCCTATTGCTGCTGACTTAAATGTGATGCCATCAAAAGGAGGAGAAGAGAAAAATTAATCTTGTTTCTTCCATTGCAGATATCACGATAGTCAGTATTCAGACCATGATTGGCCTATACACAATAATTTTGAAGCTGATGAAGTCCAGCGTGATCCAAGAGCTCTCTCTGATGGCAGTGATGAGGAAGAGGTGCAGGTTGATCCTCGCAAATATCTGGACGGAGATCGAGAAAAGTATTTGGAAGATCCAGCTTTTGACCCATACTTTTCTGCCGAGCCCTCTTGGCAATATTCAGATTACCATGAAAACAAATATTGTGATCTTGAGTGTAGTAATAATTGTAACTTCAAAATGAGGTCCTCATCTTATCTAGATAATCTTGTTTGGAGGGAGACTGAAGTCAATCATTATTATGAGCCAAAACTTATTATAGATCTGTCTAACTGGAAAGAGCAAAGTAAGGAGAGGACTGATAAGAGGGGCAAATCAAAATGTGAAAGAAATGGTCTGGTGAAAGCCCAGATAGCTCTTCAGGAAGCATCACAGCAGCTAGTTGATAAAGAAAAGGAGAAACGTAGAGAGTTTGACTTTGATTCATTTATAGCAGGTACCATTGAGCTCAGTTTGCAGCATGAATCTTCCAGTGTTGATAAACTCAATGACTTGAATAGCTCAGTCACACAGCTTGAATACAAATCCTTAATATCAAAGTCTGTAAGTCGTGAAAAACAGGAGAAAGGAATGGCCAACTTGGCACAGTTGGGTGCCCTAAACCAAAATTCTTGGGACAGTCCCATCATAAGTGATGAAGACTGTTTCCATATAGACCAATTTTGCTGTGAAGTAAGAAAAGATGAACATGTCGAAAAGGAAAATGCTTATACAGGTTACTTAGATAATTTATTTGGTAGGAAAGAGGAGGCAGACCTGTTAGATCTTGAGCCAACAGAAGACGAAAAGGTTGGGAGTAAAGAAAACGATGAGGGCATCCTAACTTTTAGTGGAGAGGTCATTCTTAGCAAACAGCTGGATTGTATTGGTATTCCCCAATTTCAGAATCCTCTTGGCTCGCCCCTTAAATCAATACAAGCCACGTTAACACCTTCTATCATGAAATCGTCCCCACAAATTCCTCCCAAAACTTACAGCAGCATTCTGAAACATCTAAACTAAAACACTCACATTTCTTTACATATCAACTATCCCGTGTGTTTTTTTTCTTTTTCCTTTTTACATAGTATTTTTCTTCTTACTTGAATTGTATTTTTAGTATGTATTTAATACTTAGTTTTGTTTACCATTGTTTTTACGATCTAGAATTACTTTCTACATTTTAAACTGGCATGACATTTGCACACAAGGAAACAAAACGGCAAAATAATGCAACGTAGGTGGAGACCGAAAAAAAAAAAAAAAAATGCACTAAATGAAGTCTAAACAAGTCAATTGCTATCTTTCTCGGAATAAAATTATATTGCCTTGATGTAACACAGTGACGTTACATATTTTCATGGAAATGTCGGTTTCATATCTTAGTTTTCAGCTACTTCATTGTGTTTTTAGATTTTTATTTTTTTTCTCACATCCATTTCTTGAAACACATGATACCAGCAGCAACTGAAGAATGCAGATTTTGGTACGCATGTGTTATCTACCTCAAGGTAACAGTGGGTGGTCACTTAATGGCCACCAGCAGTGCTATCCATCATGCACCTCTGTTAAAGAGGTTCTCTGTGAATGCTTTAAAATGGCCACCGGCAACTTGGCTTAGAATGTGGGAAGGATTGGTTGTCACCACTTTCAAAGCGTCCTAGGGGAGTGAGGGGTGGTGGGGGCACACTACGCTGTTCTACAATAGATGGTAATGATGTGATCCTGCCTACGATATGCCATCATGGCTGAGCAGCCTGACAAACGCTCACCAATATGTAGTATATGCAAGTACTAGAGTGTAGCGACGCCCGCCGCTCACTTCCCTAGGTAAATGTGCTAATGGATGCAACCAGTCCTGCTCACAGTCTAGAACAGGTTGCCGGTGGCCATTTTAAATAATTCCTGGAGAACCCCTTCCAGCCAGCATTATTGTAGTAGCTATTCCTAAATGAGAAATTGCAGAGATATTTATAAATGTTCCGGATTGCATCCTATGTAGTGAAGTGTTTAATATGCAGTATTTTATTTATTATATCACACAGATATTTGAGAATAGATGTCTTGATCGGTTTAGAAGCATGCTGGGCAACTTCCATCTCTCTGGCTGTTAACTCGGTATGGCCTACTATTTAACACTATACTGGGACATCAACATCTAGAAAGCCTTATGTTGTCCAAGTCTTGACTAGTTTTTTTTTTTGCCTCCCCCCCCCCCCCCTTATTTCCAGTTTACATTGTTGTACATTTAGCCTGCATATTAACAAGCTGTCTTCACTTTTCTTTTCACCTGTTTTCATTTCAAGGAAAGTTCTCACTGTGTGTAGGAGTTGGGCTACATGCACACGACCATATGTGTTTTGCTGTCCACAAATTGCAGATCCGCAAAAAAAAAACGGATGACATCCGTATGCCATCTGTTTTTTTTTTTTTGTTTTTGTTTTGCGGGTCCATTGTAACAATGCCTAAAACAGACGAGAATAGGACATGTTCCATTTATTTTTTTCCTTTTTTGCGGGGCTACGGAACGGACATACTGATGCGGTGTGCTGTCTGCATTTTTTTGCAGACCCATTGAAGTGAATGGGTCTGCATCCTATCCGCATAAAAAAAAGCGGAACGGACACTGTAACAAACAATGTTCATGTGCATGTAGCCTAAGTCTTTTCAAAAGTGCTTGTCAGAGCTCTTTTTAAAAAAAATAATAAATAAAAAACATAGGAATTGCGTAACTATTAAACTCCTATACATTTTTATTTTCCATTTTTTTTATTGTAATGCTAAGAATGTCGTGCATGGAGTTAATTATGGTACAACATTACTGTAAGTTAAGATTTGTCTATGTAAGATTTATTTTTTTTCCTTTTTTATTGTATGTTTTTACTGAAATTTCTTTTATTTTTGTTTTCAAACCTGCATGAGAAGAATAGCATGTAGTATCTAAATTCCCTGGAAACTTGTTTCGCCTCTGAATTTTGCATACTATTTGTGTACTATGGGGTCCCCTATTTAAGACAAATAAACATGGCCAGCAACAATCAGGCTTTTATTTTCTGTTGTGAAAACCAGTGTGTGTGTTAACGTTTGTCTTTTGTTGGATTCAAAATAATGAAAAAGGTTTGTGGTACATCACGTTATTGTTGAGCGAAGAGGGCTTTGGTTCCGACTAATACCTCTGTAATGAAGCAGAGTTCGGTTTCAAGTTTTAGAGTGGGTTTTCCACATTAAAAATCAACTACCGAAGTTATTCAACAAAGTCATGCACAACTTTGCAAATTAACTTCAGCTCATACATTCTAATATTGTACGGAGACAAATCTCTGTACAGTATTCTGAAGTTTTGAACATGGTGACTTCGGATGAAGCATCCACAGCTCACTTCGCTAATCACTAGTTCCCATCCTCGAATCATCTGTCGCCAATGATTTCTTGGACTATTATCTGCAGTAATACAGTTAGTAGTACTGATGGTAAGAAGTCCAGATTGCAGTTTATTTTGCTGCTGCCCCCCATTCCCCAGATTTCAGCATTTGAAGCGGTGCTGAAATATGTACAGTCCTCTCGGTTATGTGTGCATAGCACAGCAGTCCGAACTGTATTTCAGCACATCTTTAAATGCTGACAGCGGGGGGGAATAGGGCGAGTAGGAATATAAAAAATGTCAATTTGTCCTTATGTGCAGTACTACTCTTGTATTATTGCTGTTAATAGTCCAGAATTGTGGTTTCCCTTTTTACAGCCCCTACACACATTCATATTTTTTTATTTTTCATCCACTAAAAAGGCTGTGGAAACTGCTTGTGTTTATGCTTGCCGCATGTGTTTTATAGCAGTTAAGTGACTTTTATTTTTATTTTTTTATTTTTTTTTACATACAGAGGAGATGGAAAAATTGCCAACAGACATCTGCCTTGCATTTCATATCTCCCATAGACTGTTGGTGCTGGCATTTTTCTGCAAAGAAAAAGGCAACAAATAAATGTGTGAATCTATCCTAAAAAGCACGGCAACTAAATGAGTAAGACCTCTTTCACACGGGCGTCACGTGTGAGGGTAAAATGCGTGATTCTTCCGTGCGAGTGCAAGGTGTTTTAATGTGTTTTGCACGTGCGTGAGCAATCTGCATGTTTGGTACCCAGACACAGAAGTTCGGGATCAGTGTTGTGTAGATTTTATTTTCCCTTATAACCATGTTATGAGGGAAAATAATAAAGATCGGGTCTCTATCCCGATCGTCACCTAGCAACCATGCGTGAAAATCGCACCGCATCCACGCTTGCGGATGCTGTGCGTTGCTTGAAAATCGCAGCATGCTCCTCTTTGTGCGTTTTCCACGCAACGCAGGCCCCATAGAAGTGAATGGGGCTGCGCGAAAATCGCAAGCCATTTTCACGCACAGTTGCTAGGAGACTATCGGGATGGGGGCCCGATCTTTATGATTTTCCCTTATAACGTGGTTATAAGGGAAAATAATAGCATTCTTAATACAGAATGCTTAGTACAATAGCGCTGGAGGAGTTAAAAAAATAAAAAAAGTAACTCCCCCCAATCCACTTGCTCGCGCAACCCAGCTTCTTTTCTGCCTTCTTCTTTGAGGAATAGGACCTTTGATGACGTCACAGCAAAGATGAAGCCAGAAGAGAAGCCAGGCTGCGGTCTTATTGTGCTATGCATTCTGTATTAAGAATGCTATTTTCCATTATAACCATGTTATGTTATAAGGGAAAATTATAAAATCTACACAACACCAAACCCGAACTTCTGTGAAGAAGTTTGGGTTTGGGTACCTAACATGCCGATTTTTCTCACGAGCGTGCAAAACGCATTACAATGTTTTGCACTCGCGCAGAAAAATCGCACATTTTCCCACAACACCACCACATCTTATTCGAGCCAAAAACATGATGCCTGTGTGAAAGAGGCCTAAGGGTGCTGTCACATTTTCAGGTTTTTGAGGACTTTTAAGGCTACTTTCACACTAGCGTCTTTGCTGGATCCTGCAGGGTTCAGCAAAAACGCTTCAGTTACTGATCCGTTATGTACGGATTTAATTGAATCATCTTTAAGAGGACCTTTCATGGGTCCAGACAAATCTGTCATAGCTGGATGCCCATTGACTGTAATGAGGGTCCGGACCAAAAAATGCTACACAGTGGTGCATTTTCCATTACGCCCCATGACAGCACCTGTGAGAGATCCTCCTCCCTCCGGACAGGAAACAGGAACTTCCCAGATCTTTAAATTGGTCCCGTGCCTTCTACCTTCAGTTCTTTCCTGTTTCCTGTCCAGGGACAGGAGGATTTCTTTCCAGGTCTATTTCTTGGCTGCAGGACCTCTAGGGTTAAAACCGAAACCTAGTGGAGGTACCTGTCGGCGTAAGTCTCCACTAGGAGCCGCTGAGAAGCCCGGCGTCTGCATTTCATTCCCTTTTTTCGGAGCCATGGGGGGATGCCTGGGCTGCCTCGTGTCCCTGCCTGCCGGCGAAGTTGCGGCATGAGGGGGGAGGTGCGTCTTCCCCTCTCATTGAGGCTGGCTGTGCTGGACGTGCGCGTCGCACCGGAAGTGACGCGTGCGTTCCATCGGCCGGAAGGGGAGGAGCTTAACATGGGGGCGCTGCGCGGCCCATTTGAAAAAGGGAACGCCGGCCAGCCAGCGTGGTGGTGAGTAGCAGCAGGAGATCGATCGGGACACAAGCGGCATCTACAGCCCTCAATTGGCCCCCCTTTACGCAGCATTATGATGCAAGAAGTAGGGGATGTACAACAGCGCACCGACGGACAGGAGCAGCTTTTGGAACCAAGCATGGTACTCCTGGGGGTAAGAGGGGTTAACCCCCACCATCTCCCTTTGGGGAGTTGTTTGTTTTTATGGTCAGGTTAAGCTGATGGGTTGTTTTATTAAATGCAGGCTAAAGAGCACCCAAAGAAAGCTTCCCACAAAAGAGCTAAGGAGTGCGGAATTTAGCAAGAGGAAGCTGGATCCATCTTACTCCAAGACATGTTGTCAACCATGTCTGGATAAGTTAGTGGCCGAGGAGTCGCCATCTTTATTACAGAGTATCCAGAATTTAGTAAAAAATGAAGTCCGTTCGTCAGTAGAGGAGCTTAAAAAATCTCTGCCTAGCTCATCCAGGCATAAGAGGCCCCAGGCGGTAGCGGAGGATGCTGTGGACTCTGGGTCTGAGGAAGGCGCTATTGCAGACTCGGATTCCTCTTCTGAGGATTTGACAGGGAAGCCGTTGTTTAGAGCAGAAGATACGGACCTGTTATTGAAGGCGGTTAGATCCACGATGGAGCTTGAGGAGGAAAAGGAGTCCAGGTCTAGACCAGAGCTAATGTTTGAGAGCCTAAAGCCTAAAAAGTCTAGGGTTTTCCCCATTCAGGACTGTATCAAGGATCTGATTAAACGTGAATGGGAGAAGCCCGATAAAAAATTCTTTATCCCTAGAGCGGTCAAGAGAAAGTACCCCTTTGATGATCAGGAAGTGTCAGCTTGGCAGGAGGTACCGAGGGTAGACGCTCCCGTAGCCAAGATAAATAAGAAGTCAGCTCTCCCATTTGAGGATCTAGGGTCCCTTAAAGATCCCATGGACAAAAGGGCTGATGCATACCTAAGGAAGAATTGGGAAGCTTCCACTTCTGCCTTTAAGCCAAATATAGCAACTACCTCGGTGGCTAGGTCATTAAAGCTCTGGTTGGAGGAATTAGAGTCTCATATAGAGAATAAGACTCCTAGGGATCAGCTGCTGGAGGCGATACCAACTATGTCCAGTGCAGTGGACTTTATCTCTGATGCCTCCGCTGACGCATTGAGGCTTTCCGCTAGGGCGGCTGCACTCTCCAATTCAGCCAGAAGGTCGTTATGGTTGAAAGGGTGGAAGGGCGATGTAGCTTCAAAATCTAAGCTTTGTGCCTTACCTTGCCAAGGGGGCTTTCTATTCGGATCAGCCTTAGATGACATTTTAGATAAGGCATCCGATAGGAAAAAAGGTTTTCCAGCACCGTCCTTTCCTAAACAGGGGAAGCCATTTCGGAGTAATGAAAGAAGGAAGGCTTTTGGGGATCAAAAGAAAAGGAGGGAGTGGAGATCTGATAAATCAAAAAGTGTGCTGTTTAAATCCAGACCTCAAACCTCAAGTTCCACTCAACAATGACGCCAGACCCCAAGTGGGCGGTCGTCTTTCTTTATTTTTTCCAGCCTGGCGAAATATTACCGCAAGCGCTTGGGTAAAGGATATTATAAAGGAAGGCTATCGCCTAGACTTCAAGAGACTACCGCCCAGGACTTTCAAAGTTACTTCATTAAGCCAAAATTCTCCAAAACAGGTGGCACTTTTGGAGGAAATAAACAGCCTCCTGGAAAAGGCAGTCCTTGTTCCAGTCCCAAAGGACGAGCAAGGAGAGGGATTTTATTCAACCCTATTTCTGGTCCCCAAGCCCAACGGAACGACAGGTCATCGGGACTCTCCTAGCTAGTAGGAAAAAAGTCACCTCCGATATCTATCTGAGGGTATGGAAAGCCTTCCTTCGGTTTGCAGGTCCAGGCTTAGACTTGAACTCGCCCAACATCCCGTTAATTTTGAACTTTTTGCAGGAAGGCCTGAACAAAAAGCTTAAACCCAGCACTCTCAAGGTGCAGGTCTCGGCACTGAGTGTCCTGTTTGACTTTCGTTTGGCTACTCATCCTTGGGTCAAAAGGTTCATTAGGGGGTCCTCTAGACTTTGTCCTGTAGTTAGATCTAAGTCAGCCCCATGGGACCTTAACCTGGTTCTTTCTGCTCTAACCAAGGCTCCGTTCGAGCCTCTGGGGGACATCCCCTTAAAGATGCTGTCCTATAAGACTGTATTTTTAGTGGCCATTACATCTGCCAGACGTGTTGGAGAGCTGTCCTCTTTGTCCTCTTCCCCTCCATATACCCAGATTCTGGAGGATAGGATTGTTTTCAGACCAGACCCTGCGTTCCTGCCCAAAGTAGTGTCGGTGTTTCATAGGTCTCAGGAGATAGTTCTCCCTTCCTTTTGTCAGGACCCAAAGAATGAAGGAGAGAAATCCTTTCATACTTTAGATGTTAGAAGGTGTGTCTGTGAGTATTTAGAATCTACGAAGGACCTTAGAAAGACCCCGCAACTCTTTGTTCAATTTCAGGGTCAGAACAGGGGCTCCAAGGTTACAAGCCGTACCTTAGCCAGATGGATCAAGAGAGCGATAGGTTTGGCATATTCACTATCAGATTGTCAGGTCCCTTCAGATTTTTCAGCCCATTCCACCAGGGCAGTAGCCTCTTCCTGGGCAGAAAAAGGGTGCGCTACCATAGAACAGATCTGTAGGGCTGCAACGTGGAGTTCCCCCTCTACGTTTTACAAACACTACAGGTTGGACCTTTCATCTGTGCAGGATATGTCCTTTGGGAGAAAGGTGCTGCAGGCTGCAGTCCCTCCCTAATAGTTATCTAGTCTAGTCTCTCACAGGTGCTGTCATGGGGCGTAATGGAAATACTTCAATTACTCTTACCGGTAATATGTTTTCCATGAGCCCATGACAGCACCTACATAATTCCCTCCCTTAATTAAAAAAAAAAAATATATATATATATTATTTTTTATATATAAAGAATAATGGGAAAAAAGAGAAGTCTACTCTTTAGTATGGTGCCAAAGAAGAGATATGCCTGGCATATATTTGGCGCAGAGTTTTTTGTCTATTATGTTTTCTCGCCTATGTTGTTAGTTCTCACTATATATAGGTGCGTTGCTGGTCCCAGGAATCTTGTCAAATACTGAAGGTAGAAGGCACGGGACCAATTTAAAGATCTGGGAAGTTCCTGTTTCCTGTCCGGAGGGAGGAGGATCTCTCACAGGTGCTGTCATGGGCTCATGGAAAACATATTACCAGTAAGAGTAATTGAAGTATTTTTGGTTGGACTCTGCCAGTTGCCAGATGATCAGAGTCCCAGTGTTCACACTGCAATGTGAACCTGGCCTAAGCTGTTAAAAAAAAAAAAAAAAAACCTAAGATGATCAAATTACTTTTTAAAATCAAAATTCAAATAAAAGATACTAAATTACGGAAGAAAAATGCAAGTAAACAAACTAAGACATAAACATTGCTTTACCCTTTATGTTGTTCAACTTTGAAGACTCTCAGGCAACTTTAGTTCTGACTGTCTTGCATAACACATCTGTACTGTTTTCTTCTAAGCCTTTTTGGCATTTTTAGTTTCAAAAACCATTTATTGGTTTATCAAATACTGAGCATAAGAGTCATTACATCGGCAAATGTTAAATCAAAGAACATAAAACAAAAATATTCTTGGAGTTACACGCAACAAACATCGCAGTAGGTTATGAGTCATTGGATAATACATACATAATTATATGTGGAGAGAGAGAAAGGGCGTCATTCACATAAGCCAGTCTGAAGTCACAAAGAGTTAGAGAGAAATGCTGTATCGGATGTTTGAAGAATGAGGGGAAGCTATCCAAGGTTCCCATACCCTTTCAAAGGCGGCATACGTGTCGGTACGAATGGCTGAGAGCTTTTCACATAATAATATTCTATTGACCCTATCCAGGACAGCCTGAAAGGATAAGGAATTTGAACGCCATTTAAAAGCTATGTGGATCTTGGCTGCCATGAGTATGAATTGGGCCAGCTTGAATTTGGCAAAGGGCAATCTATGGGGTTTATCCCCTAGCAGACAGAAGGTAACTGTCATTGGATAAGGGTATCCCAAAACCGATGAGACTAAATTTGTCACCTTGCTCCAAAACCTCCCAGCCATTCGGCATGACCACCACATATGTATCATAGACCCTATCTCACCGCACCCTCTAAAGCATATCGGGGATACCTCTGGGTATATACTATGTAAGCGGGCTGGAACCATATAAATCCTATGGAGCACCTTTACCGAGGACTCGGCCAAAGTGACTTGCCAAGAGCCGTTCGTAAGGGTTGTAGAACGCTCCGACCACTTGGAGGGTGAAAATTCTCGGCTTAAGTCCTCTTCCCAAGCCCTCATGTACGGCATCTTATAGCCAACTGGAACTGCATTAAGTGCTGCATACATTCTAGACAATAACCCCTGTCTGTACAGAGAAAAATTGATTGAACGCTCAAATGGTGATAATTCTATGGGGCGGTCCGACGGCATAATTGTTCTGAAAAAGGAGAAAATTTGGTGCATGGTATAGTGCTCTCTAGTGGGAGGAGAGAACTTCTCTATAAAATCCGTAGAAGAGATCAGTCTACCTCTATTCAAAAATTTGAGTAGGGAACATAGGTTATTGTTCACCCACCAATCCAGTACGTGCGACTGAGTACCTGGTAGGAAAGCAGGATTCCCCAACAGATTTTCCAATGGCGAGGGTCTGCCCTGCAGTGTAGACTTAAATCGGACCGACCTCCAAAGTAGGATAGAGTAGTATGACAGTATTGAGTTAGTATGCAGAACCTGAGGAATGGGAGAGGTTGACCAAATTAAAGCCCTCCAGGTGTAGGGTTTAAAGTTGTCGAGCTCCATCCCGATCCAGATAGGGTGTTCTCGCGGGTCAAGAAGGGTCAAGAACATCTGGGCCAATCTCGCTGCCCTATAATACTTCACAAAATCGGGTACTGACAAGCCTCCCTGGGTTCTATGTCTACACATCGTCGCTCTAGATATACGCTGCCGTTTATTTGCCCAGATAAACTTCATCACATCTCTCTGTATGGATTCCAGGTCCTTGATAGGGACTGGAACTGGCAAGGTTCTAAACAAATATAGTAACCTAGGTAGGACTACCATCTTGATTATGTTTATTCTACCTATCCAAGATATTTGCATGGTTTGCCATGCCAGTAAGTCCTGTCGTATTTTACGATATATGGGCAGGTAATTGGTCTTATAAACTAGGCTCAAACTACCTGGTATCTGGGTCCCTAGGTAAGTAAAGTGCTGGGGTCTATATTGAAAGGGGAAATTATGCATTATTGCTAGCCTAGTAGAGTCCGGGGTATTGCATAAAAGTAACTCGGACTTGGCATGGTTAATAGATAGTCCTGATGCTTTAGTAAAGGATTCCAACAGTTTCATGAGGGAAGGAAAAGTAATTAAGGGGTTAGTAATAGTGAGTAGCAGGTCGTCTGCAAACAGACTAAGTTTATATTCTGACCCCCCTGTCATGAATCCCTTTATATCTGGGTGTGATCTAATATGAGTAGCCAGGGGTTCTATGGCAAGGGCGAATAAAGCTGGGGAAAGGGGGCACCCCTGTCTCGTACCTCTGTTGATGCGTATGGGGGAGGGGCTAGTTGTGGGAAGTTTAAGGTAGGCCTCCGGAGTAGAGTAGATAGCCTGTATAGCAGCCAAAAAGTGACCATTGATACCCATTCTAGAGAGGACCTCATACAGATAGGACCAGGCTACAGTATCAAAGGCCTTCTCAATATCAAGTGCTAGGAGAGCTAAAGGGGTTTTGTGCTTGCCAGATGAGTGGATAATATTCAAGATTTTCCTGATATTGTCAGGGGCCTCCCTTCCTGGTATAAACCCAACTTGATCTTTGTGCACAAGGGATGGTAGAAATCTCTTGAGTCTATTTGCTAATATAGAGGTGAAGATTTTATTATCAATATTTAGGAGGGAAATCGGTCTGTAATTGGATGGGAGTAGCGGGTCCCTATTGGGCTTGGGGATAACTGTAATGGACGCTTTAAGAAATTCCTCAGGAGGAATAGACCCCTGCAATAGTTGGTTACAATAATTCGTTACATGGGGGGTAAGGTGGTGACTAAATTTTTTATAATATAATGCAGAATACCCGTCAGGCCCAGGGGCCTTGCCTAATTTCAGGGAATTAATGGTATAGGTCACTTCGTCCGCCGTGATCGGGCTATTTAGTTCCGTTTGAGCTTCTGTTGTTAATGAGGGAAGTCGAATAGATGATAGGAAACTGTCAGTTTGAATACTAGTGTCACTTTCCGGGGCAGAGTAAAGGGATTTATAATAATTATGGAAGATCGTATAGATGGTGTCAGGATTGGAAGTGACCTGCCCAGGCCTGGTACGTATCTGGTAGACCTGATTGATCCTCTGTTTAGACTTGAGCTGACTGGCTAATAGTTTGTCCGGCTTATTCGCATATTTATAATAATAGGAGTTGGTCCACCTAAGAGCTTTTTCAGCATTGTTCGAGAGTACCATATTCAGTTGTTGTTTAGCATCTTTAATTGCTTTGAGTAGGTATAATGTAGGGGATCTTTGGTGCGCCCAGACCAACCTTTTCAACTTGGCCTCTAACCCTATTTGAGCATGAGACCTCTCTTTCTTTCTCTTGGAGGCAACTCTAATTAACCTTCCCCTCATAAAGGCTTTGTGGGTCAGCCAAAGTGTCATAGGGTTAACTTCAGGGGTATTGTTGTCAATAAAGAAGCCCTCAAGATCCTCCTGTAGTTGGGTGAATACGGTGGGATTAGTAAGGATGGATTCATTTAATCTCCAGTGAAAGGAGGCTGTCGTTTGACCGGGTATCAAAAAATCGGAAATAACTAGATCATGATCTGACCATGATGATACCACGTGCCTAGAATAAGACATATATGGTAAAATAGAGGTGGATGCTAATATCATGTCAATTCGAGTGTAGAGTCGATGGGCAGGTGAGTAGTATGTGTACCCCCTCTGTGGGCCATTGTGCTCCCTCCACGTGTCCGCCAAGGACAATGAGTGCAGCACCTGATCTATCAGTTTCACTTTTGATGCCGGGCGAGGAGCAGCGGGGGGGACAGAACGGTCCAAGACCGGATGTAGTGTAAAATTGAAATCCCCACACCACAATAACTTCTGAAATGTAAGGGTTTCAATCACCTTGCTTACAGATTCGAAAAAGTGAATAGGGTCATCTGTGGGTGCATATGAATTAACAATACAATAGGATTCATCTTGATGGGTTCCCACCAAAATCACATACCTCCCATTGGGGTCAATACAAGTCTGCGTTACAGTGAAAGAGAATGAATTTCTAAGTAAAGTGATAACTCCCCTGCATTTTGATGTAAAAGAAGAGGAGTGGAAGTTAGAATATTGTGGGTGGAAGTGTTTCGGGTGTGATGTTGTAGTAAAGTGCGTCTCTTGAAGACAGATGACGTCAGGCGTATGTTTAAGGTAGGTTGCAAAGGCCGCTTTCCTTTTCATGGGGGAATTAAACCCCCTTACATTGTGTGATATTAGTTTACACATAATAGTATTGTAAGTAGCAAAACTCTGTAGAGATATGTCCCGACATCACCTACCCCCCGAGACACCTCCACCCTAGCCCTGTCTTTCACACTAGGACTCACAGTGACATTAATGACCGCATAATCCAAGAAAAAAACATAAGAACTGTAAAACAGTATAACATCCTGAGGGAACAGGAAAGGTAAAGTGGAACCAAAAGGTTCCATCCTTGAAATTGAACAAGGTGGGATATATGAAAAAGGAGTCAGCCCATAACTGGCCGGCATCACCTTCTCATAACGTCCCATAATCAGGGGTAGCATGAAAGTCCGCAGTATCGAGACCCTTTAGTAACAAAACTGGCCCGACTAGGTATTGAAAGGACACGGAACTTAAGTCCCCATCCGCGGTTAATGCAAGTAATCCTGACTGGTACCACACTCTGGACGCGCTGGGATGAAAAGTCAGGTATTCCGCTGTCTGGTGGATCCATTCGGGGCGGATGGGACTTTTGTCCAAACTCTGGCTGGTCTCTGTGGTTTCGGCGAAGAAGAAGGTAAGTCTTGATGATCGCATGGGATCCCGGCCCGCCTTAGTGCTTCTAGACCCTCCGCCACAGTATGGATCGTATGTGAACGTGAGTTCAGCTGAAAGGACAAATTGAAGGGAAACCCCCACCGGTATCTGACATTACTTTTCTGCAGAGCCTGCGTAACCGGCCTCATTTCCCTACGCCTGCGGAGAGTGGATGGCGCTAGATCAGCATAGAGATGGACAGACGGAGGTAGACCAGGAAGGTCAGGATTGTCCCTTGCTGCTGCTAAAACTTTGTCTCTTGCGTCAGGGTGGTGGAACTTAAGGATCACATCCCTAGGGAGATCTGGATTCCGCGGCTTCCCCAGCGATCTATGGACGCGGTCCATTTTCAGAAAGTGCGGTTCTGACTGGGGGAGTAGGGCGGTGAACAGCTCAGACAGAGTGGATTGTAGGTCATTAAAAGACTCAGGCAGACCTCTAACTCTAAGGTTGCCCCTCCGGGACCTGTTTTCGAGGTCTTCTATCTTAAGCTCCAGTTCCGTTAGCTGAGCGTCATGAGAGTCAATGTCCTCCCGATCACGGCCTAGTGTGTCAGACAAGTCGTCTGTTCTCGCCTCCAGGTCTGAGACTCTGTTGCCCAGATCCTGGATTTGGCGTGTAAAGTCCGAGACCGCTTGGGATAGTTCAGCCTTGAACAGGGCCGCAATGTTCTTGTATAAGTCCCCCTGACCAACCTGTCGATCTGATGTTTCTGGTGGAGGGTCGCCTCCCTCCGATGAAGCCGGGCTGGCGGGAGTGTTTGGCGCGTCCGCCATGACAGTCTGCCTGGTCATTCTGAAGATCTCTGGCAAAGTCTGCGACGGGACCGGAGTACCCGGTATTTTAGATTTCCCTTTGGTGCGGGTCATCTTCGGGGACCCCTGCATCGGGTTTCAGGGTAGTTGGAGCCCGGTAATAGGCGCTTTGGGTAGGGTTTTCTCGAAGTGCGGAGCGGAGCTCACTGAAGCATGTCCTCCTCGTGAGCCGCGCGCATGCGCCCCCTTTTTGGCATTTTTAGAAGGTAAAAAGTTCAGATCAGACCACCACTGCCATCTGCCCCTTCATTGCCATGTCACGCTCCCTCAGTGCCTCCATGCCATCCACCATGTCCCCCAGTGCCATCTGCCCCTCCATGTCATCCATTGCCATGTCCCCCTCCCCGGTGCCTCCATGCCATCCACCATGTCCCCCAGTGCCATCAGATCATCCCCTCCATGCTATGTCCCCCCAGTGCAATCTTCCCTTCTATGCCATCCATTGCCATGTCCACCTGCCCCAGTGCCTCCATGCCATCCACTATGTTAGACTAATTCCGGGAGCACCCCTTTAACTGCCAATGGAAGTTAAACTACAAGTGTAGGTTTGTTTAGGAGCATGATGGTTTGTCTTTCCATGACCAAGGAAGTGCACCTGTGTGCTATTCTCGGCATGCTATGACGCTCTTAGGTTGCACTAAATGCAAAGGAAATGCACAAACATGTTCTTATGCTGAATGAAACGGGTTAAACAGGTTTAGTTTCCTAAAGATAATCCAGATCACATCTAACAGCAAGAATCCAAGATCCTCATCAGACATCGTCAGCATCTAGGCTTGAATTTTTAATATCAAAGAATCCTGTAACCTAACATAGTACATAAGGCCGAAAAAAGACATTTGTCCATCCAGTTCGGCCTGTTAACCGGCAAGTTGATCCAGAGGAAGGCAAAATAAAAAAAAAAAAACTGTCAGGTAGAAGACAATTTTCCCCACTTTAGGGGGGAATAAAAAAAATTCCTTCCCGACTCCAATCAGAATAACTCCCTGGATCAACGACCCCTCTCTAGTAGCTATAGCCTGTAATATTATTACGCTCCAGAAATACATCCAGGCCCCTCTTTAATTCCTTTATTGTACTCACCATCACCTCCTCAGGCAGAGAGTTCCATAGTCTCACTGCTGTTACCTCTGAGGTGAAATTCAGGTGATAGCCCTAAATTCCTACTAGTGGTTTCAAAATATGGAAGGAATGGCCGTGGAACAAACTTCCTAACTGACAAATGCATTATACAAACTAAGGCCCCATTCAGACAAATTTATGGCCGTGGTGCCCGTGTTGTGAACCACATACAGCGGGTTCACAATACATGGGCTTCTGCTGTGTGAACTCCATGCTGCGGTGTAGAACCACTGCCTTGAATGGGTCCGCGATCTGCAACATATGGCAAACAATTGGATGTGTCCTATATTTTGTGGAGCAGAGGCACGGATCGGAAGCCCACAGGAACACTTGGAAGCCCTTCTGTGGGATTCTGGGTCCGTGTTTCCACAACACAGGCATATGGAGGTCATACTTTTGTCTGGATGGAGCTTAAAGCTAGGTTCACATCTGCAGGGCATTTTTTTTTGCTCTGGTGAAGGAAAAAAAATTAAAAAAAATGCTGGAACCAGTACGTGACGGACTGACCCCCTCGTCTATAATGAGGTCTGTTGGGTCTCTTGTGGGTTCTGTCATTCTGCTGGCAACAATACTACTTGTCCTTATTGCTGGAATCTGTGACTGAGGCCCCTAATGGAACCCCTTCAGATGTGAACCTAACCATTAAGAGGCCCCCTCCCCCACTTTTAAGTGAGCGGGTTTACTGACATGGAGGGTCTCCTCATAGGAATGAATAGAGAAGCAGCCTTCCTGTCCACATGGCAGATAGTGGGGTATGTCAAGTCTTAACTGAGGCTGAAAATACATCAATAAATCCATATGTAAGCAAATAATTATGTCTACCAGCTCACAAACGACATCTGTCTGCTTCTGTAGCTTTACTGAATCATTTGTAATGAGTGCCTTGACTAAAGAAATTTTTATGGTGAAATCTGGAGTGGTGGCATCACCATGTGTTTCCTCCATTATGCTGCGTATTAGTGTCTCATATCAGTCTTATGTGAAACTGGATGGTTCACTTCCCATCAATCATGATGAAATCTGAAGAAAGCTCCTGACATGCACACTAAAATTGGATCTGCTAAGCACGTGTCTTACTCCTGCTTATTGATATAGCGTTCCACCAGATATTTCAGCTAACATATGACACTGAGTGAAAACATGTTTCCATCCATGGCAAACAACAGCTTGATGTCATGCAGGATTGACAGCCTGACTTAGTGTGTACTAAAAACTCCAGAATGTCCCCAATCTGTCTGTGCTCATAGACGCTGGCAAGTGAGAGACTTGTATGTTTGAACTAACCCTTCTTGTTTTCTGATTCTCTCTCCACCATGATTTTACTTCTATGTAAGGTATGTTCTGCTCTGTTATGAGCGCACAACGGTTTAGTTGATTATTGCCAAATGTGTCGCTCCGTCATAGAAAACTCACATCTGGTTAAATTACTGGCTTCATAATAGATCCATTATTATGGAAATAATGTTGGCTTATGTCTGCACACCCCATTTCCATCTAAATCCCCTGCAAATTCATATATTTCTGTAAACACAAGGGGGTGCTTAGGTTCTTCACATGTGTTAATGGCGTATTCTGGTTGGAGCAAGTTATGCCCTTTACACAGGATATGGCATAATTATTATATCAGCGAGCGTTTTACTGCTAGGACCCCCACCGATCACAGGAATCCTGTACTCCACGATCCACCCCCTCCCCCCTAATTGAATGGAGTGGCAAGTTGAGCATGCACATTGCTGCTCCATTCATCTCTATGGGACTGCCGGAGAGAGCTGAGTACAAGCACTTGGCTATTTCTGTCAGTCCCATAGAGATGAATTGAGCCGCAGTGCACACGCTTGGACTTCCACTGCATTTAATTCGGTTGCCCACGGGATATGGTGTCCCCAAGTCTAATAGTAAAATGAGAGCTGCAACCACAATAAAGATGCATAAAGACATTAATCTACACAGAATGATGGACCTATTTAAATCTGAAGAAAAAAGGACTACAATCTTGGCCAATTTTCTCTTGTTTTTAATAGAATGCAACAAAAATTGGCAAGATGTAGCTTGTGGATTGTTGTCGATTGTGCCACCAGAAAGCTTGTGTTGGACCCTGTAACGGATCTCCTGGCACCCTGACCGGGTACCTCCATTGATAGATGCTCCTAGTGCTTTCCGAGGACTCCAAGCACTCCACTTGACACCGTATGCACTGCAGACCCCACGAACCGCCGAAGCTTGGTTGAGGTCTCACCGTCTCCTACCCACCCTGGACCTACGACAAGGCTCCAGGCTCCAGTGGGTGAACCTCTCCTACATCCAGAGAGCAGGAACAGCTCTTACAAGAGCTAGTAGTTATGCCTGGGGAGTATACTAAATTTTCAGCATATAGCAATCCCCCAGTGTCGATCAGTTACCCAAACACCAGCCTCAACTTGGTAAAGGGTAAAAACAGGAACTCTTTATTTGAACACACAGCATTGATTTATACACATCTTCAAATAAGGTTACCACCCTCAGGGTTTTGTAAAAACAGCCAATCACAAACCTTCCCTTTGTCTGTAACGCAGTCAACAAAATACAATGAGCATTGTCTTTGACACAATTAACTAACACACTGGCATTGTCTTTGACGCAATTAACTAACACACTGGCATTGTCTGAGATGCAATTTACTAACACACTGGCATTGTCTGAGATGCAATCAACAAAATACAATTACCAAACGTAATGGGCTAACTTAATCACTCACAGACAGAAACCACACATTTTTCCCAAAACACAGAAAACACCTCATATCCCCATAATGTATACATCCATGGATAGCTCTGATCTGGGTGTACAACATATCCAAAAATCACCCAGATCCGAGCAGGGGTTCCCGAATTCCATGGAAGTCACATTTGGCTAGCCACAAGCATGGCTTTCCTGCCCAAAACAGTTCCACAGATTTAAGCTGTGCAGCCGATCTGTCTTCTCCTTCAAAGTTAGTATGGGCCATAATCCTGGGGCAAGAGGCTGGCAAACAGGCCCCTCCAAAACCCAGTGGCGAGGTTGGTTTCGCCACAGACCCCCACTGATCAGATACTGATGACCTATCCTAAGGATAGTTAATCAGTATCAAAATCTCCAAAAACACCTTTAAGGGCATAATAGAGACATAGAAGAATGCTGAAAAAGACCACATGTCCATCTAGTCTGCCCATATGTTATATCCTTTTTATTTTTATCTTAGGTTAGATGTGTACTCCAGCATGATGAGTGCCGTTTCTGTAGGTAGGGTCTCCACAGTGCTCCAGATGTGTTCTCACTAGAGCCCCATAGAGCAGGATCACAGGCTTCCTCTTTCTACTGGTTATACCTCTAGCTATACAGCCAAGCATTCCTACTTGCTTTCCTTTCTGTCTGTTGACTAATTTGGAAGTTGTCAGAGATCACAATCCCTAAACCCTTCCCTTTTAGAGTTCAGAACTGCTGATATGATATTCAGTCAGGGGGTTCCTTCACCTAAAGTGCTTCATTTTACATTTTAAAACACTGAACTTCTCTTTCTATTGTTGTGACCTTTTATCCATTAGTGCTAAATCATTTTTCAAGAATGTCAACCCTATTGCACACCTTTGTGTCATCAGCAAATTGGTACAATTTGTAAATGTCACGTGATGTCAGAGAAGTGTAAGGCAAGTATCTGATGGAAGTGTCTATCGAATCCTCTGCAATGACTTTCAAATTACTGATTGTTCATGTTGTATATAAAGAAGGCCTTTTTTTGCTACCTGAAAGGGAAAGTCATATAAGCAATCACTTGTATCATGCAAGACATGTGAACTATAATCCAAGATGTCTGTTTATTATACCTACAGTGAGGGGCGGATTGGCCATAAACCTCACGGGGGGGTGCCTGGACCCTCCTCAGAGCCGGCCAGTGGAAGTGTTGGGGTGATATAATATGCCACATTATGGTATTGTTGGCCCTGCCTTCCATCAATTTGGACCCAACTACAAAACAGGGCCACTTTTAGTATTTTTTCCAGAGCCACTTTAAGTTCCCAGTCTGCCCCTGCCACAGTAATCATTAGAGCCTGAGATGACTGCAATATTTTCATTTTAATCCAAAAGCCCTTGCCTGAATGACATTAATATAGGCAGGCAGTGCTGTTCTTCGCCTGCTTTAACTCTGAAGGCAGTTCAGTACAGAACAGGAACTCGTGCAATGGTGACAGTGGCCAGACAAGAAGAGTGTGTCAAAAGCTGCGGGGGAAGCAAAGTCCTGCCAAAAGTATTTAAATTCACTTAAAACATCCACAGTTAGGTTGGATGTTAATTTTGCCGTAAAGATAAAGAAGTAACGTCGGATGCAAGCCCCTTTTATCGCTGGTCAAAAAGTCACACAAGAAACATTTCCTTTGACTCAATATTAAAGTAGTATTCTGACTAGGCTATTCCATGATTGGTGGGTTCCAACCTCCGGTACTCCCACAGATCCGAAATTCTTAGGGAAGGAGGTTTCTTAAGTAATGCTCCTACTGTGCAACGAACATTAAACAGCTTCATCCACTTGGGACCTAAGACTGCAACTCATGTAATCTCCTTATTGGTGGGGATCTTGCCAGTTGGACCCCTACCAATAAAGAAGTGATAGCAGATCCTACTGATGTTCCGTCTCTTCCTTTAGTGGAAAAACCCTTTAAATTGGTGACACAGAGACATCTCAATTTTTTACAACGTACCATATTTAAAGTATTTGCCATACTACAGTCATTTAAAGTCATGGGGAAAAAGTTATAATAGAAACAAATATTATAATAGAAGCAATGTTCTCCCTAACTGCATAGCTCATGATACAAAATGGTGTGAAACAGTCCCAACACTAAAAAGAGTTTATTTCTGTGTGCAATACTGACATCTTGGCCTTGTTTCCCAATCATTTAGTCAAATATTAACTTGAGCTTGCTTTACACACTAATTGCAATTTTTCCAGCACCTTCAGCACAATTACTTCATTCCCTTCACAGAGGTTCTTGGAAATGTACAGGGGAAGCTAGTTCCTGTTAATGTCCAGACAAGGTTCTCTCTTTTGAATACTGTGAGGGTTTTCTTTTGCTTCCAAATTGTTTCTAACATCTTTAGGTTGAATCAGTGCTATCTGAGGGAATGAAAGAAATAACTAAGACTCTCCATAAAGTAGATTGTTCCAATGATGAAGTTCTCAAATGATCTTGTGTAGGGTCACTACAAGTACACAGTTTTCCATTAGGCACAAAGGACCTATACCTATGAGTATGCCTGGGGGAAGTAGTCAGCTGTTCACCATAACCCGATGAAGCTCTGTTCAGCACTTATATGAAAAAATCTAAAATATATGAATAAAAGACAGAATGTAAACGGGTTTTCCCCCAATAAACATTTATCATTTGGCAACAAGAAAGGTGATAATTGATCACTGGGGGGGACTCTAGTCCACATTCCTCCTAACCCACAAAAGAACAGAGATGAAGTGTTTGTGTGAGCAGAAGTGAAGTATTATCTCTAGTGGTGATAATAGGCCCTGGGCTGTTCCCCAAACTTCTCTCTTTCCTGGCCATGCCTATAGTCAACACCATTTAAATTTTTTTTGCAATATGCCAGACCAGGCTCATATACTTGCCCTCCTCACCTCCAGGCTTCTTTTCAGGTCCAGGCACCAATGTATTGGGTCCTGATGTCTCTGGATTACTCCAATGGATAGTAGCTGATTTTACGTAAAAAAAAGGCAGTGACCAATGTTGCCTTCAAGCCAGTGTCCCTCAACTCCAGTCCTCAGGGCCCACCTACCGGTCATTTTCTTAGCATTGAGCAGGTGATATAATTAGTGTCAATGCATCAGGATTTACTACAGGTATTCATTCTGTGGGAACACTGCTCTAAGCCTTTATAGCAAGTTGACAAGGTAGTTAGGGACTTTTAGCACTTTTCCCCTTTAAAAAGGGCAATCCAAAACATCAGCAAAAATGTATGCACTATAGCTCCAAATAATCAGCCATAATTAGCATGTTTGATCAGCGGATTTAACGTAAGATCTCTGGGGTCTAGGGCGGAGACCAGGTTAATGTCTGCAACCAGAGTTGGGATTATTGCCTAGAGTTTTTCACATCACTTTAGGTGGACATATAAAGGAAGAATGTATACATTTCCTCCCTGTTGGATTCACTACTGGCATTAAACTGCATTAAAGCTTCACGTGTGATTCCAGCCTAGCCAAGGGGTTGTTATCAGCATACTCTGCAACGTCCTCTGCAGCTCTGATTGGCTGTGTTATACTTACAATGCTTCTCCAAAATGTCTACTACAGGACTATATCAGGAGCAGTATGCAGTTGCTGTATAATGGGAACAGTAGGGTGCTTTATAAAAAGTTGTAATTGCACATTTATATACGACTGAGAAAGTGAGGGTGTTCTACAACTGTCAGTAGTCCTAGACAGTGGTGTGAACATGGGATGATGGTAGGAGAATAATCTGGTGGGAACATAAGTAAAACACTGCAGCAGTTGTCATTAAAGCATGGACATTAAAGAGTTATATCCCTCTTAACTTTTCATGATTGAGATCAGAATAACCCTCCTAAGAGGCAGCCAGGTTGTTTTTTGTATCTCTGGCCACAGTTTACAAGGGTTACTCCGATCTCAGTCATGAAAGGAATAACTCTTTCACAGCCCATTTAGACGGCCGTACTAAAGACTTAGCACCCGTTCTGCAATTTTGCGGAACGGGTGCAGACCCATTAATTTCAACAAAGCCGCAAAAGATGCGGACAGCGCGCGGTGTGTTCCACAGCTCAGCGGAAAGGATAGAGTACGCCCTATTCCAGTCCGCAATTGCGGACAAGAATAAGCATTTTCTATTATGGTTGTGGCCATGTTCGTTCTGCAAATTGCGGAATGCACATGGCTGTTATCCATGTTTTGCGTATCAGCAAAACACTACGGCGGTCTGAATGGGCCCTAATGCTGAACAAGGACTAAGGCCCCTTACACATATGTCCGGCTATCCGGCTCAGTTCTCCTCTGAAAAGAAGCAGAAAACGCCTGAGGGCAACTGAACCAGAACTGATCCCACAGTTTTCTATGGGATAGTTCTCATACATCCGGCGCATCAGTTGTGATGTGGGATGCCAAACAAAAAAATGCTGCACTCTCAATTTTTCTTAAGCCGATTTAAGCATAAAACTAATATACATGAAGGTAGCTTAATATGTCAGCTTATTAATGTACAGAACCGTCCTGGGCTCAATGTATGGAGATGTGTAAAAGGTGGCCTAACAAAGTAATAAAGCAAATGTTTATTTGTGAGTTGTTTAAATGCAATAAGGCAGTACCTACAGGTGATGCTTACCTACAGGTGATGCTCACCTAGAAGTGATGCTTACCTAGAAATGATGCTTACCTAGAAGTAATGCTTACCTAGAAATGATGCTTACCTAGAAGTGATGCTTACCTAGAAGTGATGCTTACCTAGAAATGATGCTTACCTAGAAATTATGCTTACCTAGAAATGATGCTTACCTAGAAATGATGCTTACATACAGGTGATGCTTACCTAGAAGTGATGCTTACCTAGAAGTAATGCTTACCTAGAAATGATGCTTACCTAGAAGTGATGCTTACCTAGAAATGATGCTTACCTAGAAGTGATGCTTACCTACAGGTGATGCTTACCTAGAAGTGATGCTTACCTAGAAATGATGCTTACCTAGAAGTGATGCTTACCTACAGGAGATGCTTATCTATAGGTGATGCTTACCTAGAAGTGATGCTTACCTGCACTTTGTTTTTCTCAGCAACTTTTCAGATCAGGTCCATTAACTGTAAATTTTTGTTTTACTTCAGTTTAGCTACAGAGCCCAGTCTGAGGTAGTCTGGGACACACCCTGAGACTGCTGTTGTCTCCTCCTCTTGAAGCTCTGCCACCACTGATTGGCTGCTGAGTATAATCACTAGTCTATCACCAGGAAGGCAGTGCTGTACATGGAGAGTTGATTTCTATTATAGTAAGAACATAATGCTAATACATTACACAGAGTAATAAACCACCATTAAGAAAATCTGAATTATTAGGTAATTCCTCATAGGTATTGATGGGAAGGAGACGTTAGTAAGGGAAGCCTGGAGGGCCATTTAAATACCCACAACTGCCCATTAAATATTTAAAGGTACCTATCTTGTAGTTCATGCTCCTGTGGCTTCTTTCTGCAGTAAAATAAAGGGGGGCAGAAAAATACACAGTGTCGGTACATACTGCCATAAGTTCATTGTCCACAAGATCATGGAAAACGAGTAGTGCTATCTGACGACAGTGTTACTAGTTGCAGGACAAACCACCTAAAGTTATTTGGCAATGTATGACAAGCACAGAATATGCAGAAAATACAAGTGAAGTATTTCGAAAAACAGTCTAATGAAAAATTTAAATAGAGTGTCAGTATACCTTTAAAGGGATATTCCATTACAGGGGACAACTATTAGACCAGTGGGGGTCGGCTATCTCTGGAACTCCTATTGAAATTAATGGAGTGGCCACACGCATGCCAAACCAGCCGCTCTGTTCATTTCAGGGGGCTGCAGGGGTACGGGGTTCCCGTTCTTATGATCGGAGGGGGTTCCAGCGGTAAGACCCTCACTGATCTAATAGTTATTCCCAATCCTGTGGATAGGGCATAACTTAATGTAACCCTTGAACTGTGTTTAATTCCATTTTATGCAGCCAGATAGGATGAAGTGATCCATTTCTAATTTACTGATAAGCTATCGCCTTCTGTTACTCATCTGAACATTCGGTACCAGAGGCTGCGTGTCACCCAAACTAACTGCCACACACACTTGACACTGTAAGGAAGCCCAATGACGGTAATGTGTTTAACTTGGCTTAGTGTCAATGTGACATATGTAATTTGTGTGCCATAGCATCTTTTACATGCAGTCAGCATCTCTGATTCTCACCTGCTTAGCTGAGATGAGATATTGCTCTCTATGTATACCTGTGACATTAGAGTACATTGTCTAAATGAACCCATATATAAATGTGTCTGCAAATTTAGTACAAATAATACAGATACTTTACATTGCCATTATGTTCGTCCATATTGGCAAATTGGCTTCCTACATAACGGACCTTAGTGTGTGTTGGGGTCGAGTTCCTATATGGGAACCACTGACATCCCAGGGAGTTGCCCCATCGCTTTGAGTCCCTGTGAGAAAAGTCATTGACATAGTGCCTTTAGTTCCTCCTGTGTGATCGTGCCTAGTGAAGATCATAGAGAGGAGCTTTCCTTCTACACAGTCTTTTTGAGAGTCATGTATGTCAGCATAGAATCTGCTTAGGAAATTGCCCACCTCATTAGGCTGCTTCCACATACAGTTGCAATAAAAAGTATGTGAACTCTTTGGAATGATATGGATTTCTGCACAAATTGGTCATAAAATGTGATCTGATCTAAAGCTAAGTCACAACAATAGACAATCACAGTCTGCTTAAACTAATAACACACAAATAATTAAATGTTGCCATGTAAACATTCACAGTGCAGGTGGAAAAAGTATGTGAACCCCTAGACTAATGACATCTCCAAGAGCTAATTGGAGTGAGGTGTGAGCCAACTGGAGTCTAATCAATGAGATGAGATTGGAGGTGTTGGTTACAGCTGCTCTGCCCTATAAAAAACACACACCAGTTCTGGGTTTGCTTTTCACAAGGATCATTGCCTGATGTGAATGATGCCTCGCACAAAAGAGCTCTCATAAGACCTACGATTAAGAATTGTTGACTTGCATAAAGCTGGAAAGGGTTATAAAAGTATCTCCAAAAGCCTTGCTGTTCACCAGTCCACGGTAAGACAAATTGTCTATAAATGGAGAAAGTTCAGCACTGCTGCTACTCTCCCTAGGAGTGGCCGTCCTAACTCTTGCAGGTAACTGCAAGAGCACAGTGCAAACTGCTCAATGAGGTGAAGAAGAATCCTAGAGTGTCAGCTAAAGACTTACAAAAGTCTCTGGCATATGCTAACATCCCTGTTAGCGAATCTACGATACATAAAACACTAAACAAGAATGGATTTAATGGGAGGACACCACAGAGGAAGCCACTGCTGGCCAAAAAAAACATTGCTGCACGTTTACAGTTTGCACAAGAGCACCTGGATGTTCCATAGCAGTACTGGCAAAATATTCTGTGGACAGATGATACCAAAGTTGAGTTGTTTGGAAGAAACACACAACACTATGTGTGGAGAAAAAGAGGCACAGCACACCAACATCAAAACCTCATCCCAACTGTGAAGTATGGTCGTGGGGGCATCATGGTTTGGGGCTGCTTTGCTGCATCAGGGCCTGGACAGATTGCTATCATCGAAGGAAAAATGAATTTCCAAGTTTATCAAGACAATTTTGCAGGAGAACTTAAGGCTATCTGTCCACCAGCTGAAGCTCAACAGAAGATGGGTGTTGCAACAGGACAAAGACCGAAAGCATAGAAGTAAATCAACAACAGAATGTCTTAAACAGAAGAAAATACGCCTTCTGGAGTGGCCCAGTCAGAGTCCTGACCTCAACCCGATTGAGATGCTGTGGCATGACCTCAAGAAAGTGATTCACACCAGACATCCCAAGAATATTGCTGAACTGAAACAGTTCTGTAAAGAGGAATGGTCAAGAATTACTCCTGACCGTTGTGCACGTCTGATCTGCAACTACAGGAAACGTTTGGTTGAAGTTATTGCTGCCAAAGGAGGTTCAACCAGTTATTAAATCCAATGCACTGTGAATGTTTACATGGTGTGTTCAATAAAAACATGGTAACATTTAATTCTTTGTGTGTTATTAGTTTAAGCAGACTGTGATTGTCTATTGTTGTGACTTAGATGAAGATCAGATCACATTTTATAACCAATTTGTGCAGAAATCCATATCATTCCAAAGGGTTCACATACTTTTTCTTGCAACTGTATATCAGTTTTCTCTGGTCAGTTGTTTTATGCTGGAGTTGGACACAATTCATATACGTCAATGTGGCATCCAGAGCTTTTTTCTATCTGGCTCCAGGATACATCCAGTGCCAAACCTGATGCGCCAGATATTATGAAGGATCCCATAGACATCTATGAGATCAGCTCTGTGCAGAAACGCTGGAGGGAAACTGAGATGGGTAGGGTACACGTTGAAAGGTCAGTTTCCTACCGTTATAGCCCACATTTATTACACTGATACATTTAAATACAACTTGCATTGGAGCTTGTATCTACAGGTGAAACTCGAAAAATTAGAATATCGTGCAAAAGTCCATTTATTTCAGTAATGCAAACTAAAAGCTTAAAATTAGAATTTTTGTGAAAAGGTTCAATATTCTAGGCCCAAAGTGTCACACTCTAGTCAGCTAATAATCCATACCCCCTGAGAAAAGGGCACCTCAAAATTGTGACTTAAGCTGTAAGCCATAACAATCCAAATTATAACAAGTAAAGGCCTGAAATATCTCGCTCTGCATGTAATGAGTCTCATGTTAGTTTCACCTTTTAAGTTGCATTACTGAAATAAATGAACTTTGTACAATATAACCTGTAATTTCATCCTCATCATAAAATCTGAAAAGTGACTTGGCTTTAGAATACATCAGTTGTAGTAAATTACTTCTTTACACACAATTTTTGTTTCATTTTTTTAAAACATATATTTCAAGTTTTTTTACTGCCTTTTTTATTTTGTAACATTTGTTCAAGTTTTTTGGTGTTTTAGAAGTAGTTTATAAAAATAATAATAAAAAACACACCATAACTAGAGCATATCTAGGTTCGGAAAAAAAGCGAAACAAAAAAAAAATGGCCAAAAACAAAATGCTTTTCAATATTTTGCTATAGACCGTAAAGGAACATTGGGCCACATCTTTTTAACAAAAAAAAAGAACCTGTGAAAAGGTCCCCTAAAAAGATGACGCATGACAAATTTTATACATCTGAATTTGGTTGTTTCTGCAGTATGTGTATGGATTTGTAAAAAAAAAAACTTATATAGGTGTATGGAACTGTCACAGAAATTTCTGCAAGGAATTTGCTGCATGTGATCATCTTACTTGCCAACTGTCCAGAATTTCCGGACTATCCCTGATTTCCAGAGAAAGTCCCAGCAAATTTTGCGCTGTCTTGGGACAAAAATGGGTGGAGCTTACAAACCCCCCATAAATAAGTGGATGTTTCTGGGCAGGTTCAGAGTGTTCCCAGGACGGGGCTTATATGCCCCAATTTTACCAAAAAATCACATTAATTGGGGAACAAACAAAACACTTACATGGTGACTTCCTTTTCTTGTTTTTACTTGCAGATCCACTAATTTTCAGGCTCCTCTTCTGCCATCCAAGATGGGTGCGCTGCTTGTCGGCCTGATGCATGCTGTGAATGGGTAGCCCAAGACATTTCCTGCTTGTCCAGCCCTGCTCTTGGATGGGCCAGCAATGTTCACATGAGCAGTGGAGGCCAATCCAATGGCAGCAGGAGGTTTTGGGCTACCAAATGCACAGTATACATCAGGCAATCTGAGATGCAGACCTGCAATCTTGGATGACAGAAGAGGAGCCCGGGAATTGACAGATTTACAGCTAATAAAAAGGAGGTCACCATTATTTTCTTATTTATTATTAAAGTGCCATTCATTCCATAGCGCTGTTCATATGATAATACAGACAACTGCACTAACAAGACGAGTTACAGACTGGTGCAGAAGGAGAGAGGGGTGTAAGCTACAAGGATGTAAATGATCTGTTCGGTCCCCAGTTAGGGCACTTTCACACTTGCGGCAGAGGATTCCTGCAGGCAGTTCCGTCATCAAAACTGCCTGCCGGATCCAGCAATCCAGATGCAAACGGATTGCATTTGTCAGACGGATCCAGATGCGGATCCGTCTGGCAAATGCATTCAAATACCAGATCCGTCTCTCCGGTGTCATCCGGAAAAACTTATCTGTTTTTTTTTTCCCCACAGATTAAAAGGTCTGCGCATAGGCGGACCAGAAGAACAGATCCGTCAATGCGCCAATTTTAATGCCAGATCCGGCACTAATACATTTCAATGGAAAGGTCCGGCATTCCGGCAAGTGTTCAGGATCATGAGAGGGACTGAACTGACGCATCCTGAACGGAATGCTCTCCATTAAGAATGCATTAGGATAAAACTGATCATTTTTTTCCAGTATAGAGCCCCTATGGGGAAACTGGAAAAGAAAAACGCTAGTGTGAAATACCATTAATGTGAATTTCTTTTCTTGAACTTTAATGCTATTTCCACTCTCCTTACCTCATGTGAGTTTAAGGCCTCATGCTCACAACTGTATGCATTTTAAGGTCTTTGGCAGACCATTGACTTCAATGGGTCCATGGTCCGCATTTTGCGGCCAAGTATAGGATATGGTCTATCTTTTTGCAGAACAAATATATGGATGTGGAAAGGACACAGATCTGTAAAGGATACAGAAAGGACACTTTTAAGATTGAACTGTTTGTGGTGAACTAAGATGTAGCATCAAAGAGGACGAGATTTTAAAAAAATGTCATCCACACGTAGCACAAAAAAAATCAGCAGAATCAAATCAGCAAAATCTGTGATTTTACCAGAACACATTGTACAATTGTATTTAATCAAGATACTCAGCTAGAAAAGGCCACGGAACCTTCTACTCTTGGCTTATATCTAAATGAGAAGCACATGATGCCGGTGTTCCGTGATATTTCCCCAACCTGTGAAAATTCCCTACCCTCGTCACTTCCTGTTGTGACGCGGCCGCACCGGACATGACATTCCCAGCTTTGGAAGGAGGGGTGCTGCGCCGCGCAGGCCCACAACGACGGGGTAGGGAAATTTCACACCAGAGTTGGGGAGAAGGGGCCACCTAATGCTCTTGCGCCTTACCTCTCAGCCAGACAGCGGCCAACACTGCGCATGCGACCCGGGAGCCTCAGCAGCGGTTAGATGGTAGGGAAAAATTACGGGCCAGCTAACTACATCACGCATGCGCACCAGTGGACAGGGAGATCTCTTATACCGAACATCCATCTGATCACCGCGCCTGTGCACTGTGGAGGTAGGGAGATCTGATGGCCATTTGTTCTGTCAAATCTCCCTACCACTCACTGCGCACGCGAGGTGTCTGATCATCTGGAGCCAGTTGAGAGGTAAGACGCAAGCGCATTAGGTGGCCCCTTCTCCCCAACTCTGGTGTGAAATTTCCCTACCCCATCATTGTGCGCCTGCGTGGCGCGGCACACCTTTTTCCAAAGCTGGGAACGACGGAACGCCACGTCCGGTGTGGCCGTGTCACAACAGGAAGTGACGAGGGTAGGGAAATTTCACAGGTAGGGAAATATCACGGAACACCGGGTTATCAGCCAGATTCTGCACCAGGAGCAAGTGCTTCACAATCAAGCAGAAGTTTTATTCTAGCATTTTTCAGGTTATATAAAAAGATGCATGACATTACTTTTATTTGCATGGCTATATAGTCTCCTACGGGTACTGGTAAAAAAGACCTGTCACCTCTCCTGACATGTCTGTTTTAGTAACTACTTGTATTCCCCATGCAATAACAATTCCAATATTTTCTTATTTACTATATGTTGCGTCATGTTACCAGTCAGGGACTGTTCCTGCACAGTGTGTCCTGCTGTCAGTATCGGACTTTACAGGGACACGCCCCCCCAACTGGTAACACCCAACTTCTAGAAGGAATAATAGAGAAAAAGCACACCATACAGTCATACGAACAAATGCTCCAGAATTGTCATTTCATGTGGAATACAGCAGACATAGCAGTGTGAGTGGTGACAGGTCCTTTTTAAGGTTACCATACATTTATTATTTAATATTGAAAATTGCAAATAAACCCAATAAAGAAAAATATGTTCTGGGTCTGTTTCAGTTAAAGGGAATCTCTCAGCGGGTAGATTCTGATTCTACTACTGGGTCACATATTTTCTTTCATGAAGTATTAGAATAATTACCATTATCAGACATATATTACCTCCAGATATGCTATATACCACTATTTTCTGATTCATGAAACTCTAGTACAAGTGTAAATAAGAAACATTGCAATTTATGTTAGAACAGAAAAAATGCCTCTTTCTCCATTTATTAGACTTCTGTCCCCTATTTCTGCACTGATCACTTAAAGGGGTTGTTCTGGTTCAGAGCTGAACCCGGACATACCCTTATTTTCTCCCAGGCAGCCCCTCCTTTGCCCTGTGCTGAATCGCACAGGGCAAAGGCTTTTTATGGAGATCCAGTGACGTAACGGGCTCTCCATAGGGTAAGCTAGGTGGAGCTAGGGGCCACTTTTAGTATTTTTTCCAGGGCCACTTTAAGTTCCCAGTCCGCCCCTGATATCGGGACACTTCTAGTAACTGTTCTATTTCACCACTGTCAGTACTGTTGTATAATGTCCTATAATAAAGGGCAGTAGGGTCTGCTCTTTACTATGTGTGCTGTGTATAGGAGACATCAT
The DNA here is from genome assembly GCF_014858855.1 of Bufo gargarizans. Classification (NCBI taxonomy): domain Eukaryota; kingdom Metazoa; phylum Chordata; class Amphibia; order Anura; family Bufonidae; genus Bufo; species Bufo gargarizans. The sequence goes on from NC_058081.1 coordinate 163,296,122, forward strand.
AGTCTTCACCCACTTTGGAGATGAGTTTAGGGAAAACAAATTAGACATAAAATCTGCAGAAGGGAAAAACTGGTGGTAAATGCGGAATACAAGTGATATAAAAGTCAGATATATTGTAATTACTTTATGTACACACGTGAAAACCTAAAACGAACATTACCCTTTCATATTTTTTTTTGCTTTATATTATTTGCCCTTCTTGTCCTTATTATAGATTTCCCTTTTAACCTATTTCAGTCACTATATGCAGTAGACAATACAAGGATCCCATTTTAATTATGTCATATAATTTCAATTACTCTAAGTATTATATAATATAGGATGAACCTGCAAAAATAGTAAAATTATGAATGAATGCATACAAAGTTCCTCCAGGAAATGCTTTTTATTCACAATGGTAATAGCAGATGGCCTCCAAATGATGTGGAAGACACAGATAAATGTCATCTTTACTTCCTTGGCATTTAAAGCCTTATGGTGTGTGAAAATGCTCATGGATTGAAATGATGTAGAAAGTTAAAGGGGATGGTTGACTTTTTTTATAGCTGCTATGGCCAGAGAAAGCTGCATCTCGCCATACATTTGCTGCATGAATAGCCCATGGACATGTCAATTTCACCAAAGGAGGACCCATGGTATAGAGCGGCTCTCTTTTTTCGCCACATAGGTGATGTCATGCAAGGTACCCCTCTAGTAGGTTTATATGGCATATAAACACTGGTTATTATCATGAGACAACCACCTTAAAAGGGATATTCCCACCTCAAACATTTTTAATATATTCATTGGATATGCCATAAAAGTTAGATAAATAGAGTGCCAGAGGTGGTCAAATAGCTGAGCAAGCACTGCTATACTGAGATGTAGCATCTCACAAGTTACAGAAACAGTGTAGATGGCTGTACTGTGTTTCCATACCTTCCATTCACCTGTATGAATGCTACAGTAACAGCATAGCACAGCCTGTTCTCTTGTCCTAAGCAAGATTGCTGCTGTATCCAAGATGAGGTCAGAGGAGGGGAATAGGCTTGTTCTGAGAAGAGAAGATACCGTTAAGTATCCACTCTGAGAGGATGCTGAGAAGTTCCTGGCTTTGCCCCCTTCCAGTTGGAATTGAAAAATTAATTTGGTGCCATATGAAAGCTTGATATCTTGTTATGTAACTGCAAATATCAGATGTTTATTATTGTTATAACAATTTTTAATTTCAGGTAGAACCTGGGACGGCAGAGACACAGGGAAGTTTCACAACTTTGTAGTTACGGGCCGTCATGAAGTTTTTGTTTCTCCAGGGAAAGGACATTCAGTGTGAATGTCCTTTGCAGACTTTCCCCAGAGAAACAAAAACTCCACAGATGTGAAACTTCCCTGTGCCTCTGCCATCTCAGGTTCTACCCGAAATTAAAAATAGTTATAACAATCGTAGACATCTGATATTTGCACAGTTACATAACAAGATATCAGGCTTTCATATGGCACCACATTCATCTTTCAATTCCAACTGAAGGGGGCAAGGTCAGGAACTTCTCATCAACATCCCTGTATGTATATATATACAGTTGCAAGAAAAAGTATGTGAACCCTTTGGAATAATATGGATTTCTGGACAAATTGGTCATAAAATGTGATCTGATCTTCATCTAAGTCACAACAATAGACAATCACAGTCTGCTTAAACTAATAACACACAAAGAATTAACTGTTACCATATTTTTATTGTACACACCATGTAAACAGTCACAGTGCAGGTGGAAAAAGTATGTGAACCCCTAGACTAATGACATCTCCAAGACCTAATTGGAGTGAGGTGTCAGCCAACTGGAGTCCAATCAATGAGATGAGATTGGAGGTGTTGGTTACAGCTGCCCTGCCCTATAAAAAACACACACAAGTTCTGGGTTTGCTTTTCACAAGAAGCATTGCCTGATGTGAATGATGCCTCGCACAAAAGAGCTCTCAGAAGACCTACGATTAAGAATTGTTGACTTGCATAAAGCTGGAAAGGGTTATAAAAGTATCTCCAAAAGCCTTGCTGTTCATCAGTCCACAGTAAGACAAATTGTCTTAAAATAACGTATTGCTTTATAAAAATGTGCCATCAGCCCCTCCATCCAGATTGCCATGATGTCCCCCTTCCCCAGTGTCTCCATGCCATCTACCATGTCCCCCACTCCCCCAGTGTCATCAAATCAGCAGCCCCTCCATTCCATGTCCACCAGTGCCCCCATGATGGCACTGCAATCAGCCCCTCCATCCAGAGTGCCATGATGTCCCCCTTACCCAGTGCCTCCATTTCATCCACCATGTCCCCCACTCCCCCAGATCAGCCCCTCCATGTGCCAAATCACAGGTGCCCTCATTTCCCCATGCCAAATCACAGGTGCCCCTATTTCCCCCAGCCCATGCCAAATCATAAGTGCCCCCATTTCCCCATGCCAAATCATAGGTACCACAATTTCCCCCCCCCCCCCCCCCCCACTGCTGCCTCTAACTTAATACTTACCTTTCAGTGCAGAGTGCGCCGACATATGGAGTCTGCAGGAGACAATACTTCATCCCAGCATGCACTTGGGACCTGACGTAACACACAGCATCAGCCAGCGCGCTGACGATCTGTGAACGCAAGGTCCTGCAGCGCGGTGCCGATGGGAGGCCACAGAGCGGTGAGTGAGAAGCTTAATTTCACTCACGCTCCATGGTCATATGATTTAAACAAATCCTCGATGTAGAAAAACTGCATTGAGGATTTTTTTGCATCGATTACATCGATGAATCGTTTCGGCCCTATTTGAAAGTGAATATTCATATAAGAGCAGAGTTATGTGGCACTGCTACTGCATCGCGTACTATGCCAGACAATCCCCTCAGGCCAATGCGCAGGCCAATCTTCGTATGTGGTGCTCGGCAAACAGTATGAGAGCATAATCGAATGCAGCATGAAGAGAAGAAACAAAGTATCTTGCGGCACTCACCGAAGTTGAAACAGTGTAAAGCTTTATTCTTCCTCTTTTCAGGACACTTGTGAGCGGGGTGCAGGGGTGGACAGCTAGTTACAGATGATCATCCGCCCCTGCACCCACGCTCACAAGTGTCCTGAAAAGAGGAAGAATAAAGCTTTACACTGTTTCAACTTCGGTGAGTGCCGCAAGATACTTTGTTTCTTCTCTTCATGCTGCATCCTATTTGAAAGTGAGCTTAGATTTATAAATAATTTATAAGAGCACACCTTAAGATAATGGAGTATTTCCAGCACAAAATGTTATTGGCATAACATTATGATAGGTGGGGGTCTGAACTCTGAGGCCCCTAGTAATCAGGAGAACAAAGAAGTCGGGGGTCACTTCTGATCATCCCCTGCACAGTGACTCTGGCAGCCACCCACTAGGCAGGGAAATCCTCCATGGACCCATGTTGTGTCCTAGTAATATACCATAAGTTTTTGAGATGGGAAGAACCCTTTAAATCCAATGTCTACCCTAGCAACCAATTCAGTTTATTGTTCCAATGCATGAGAAATAACAAAATGAAGTATCTTTGGACGCCAGCTTTCATAGTGACAGAATGCAAACATTTGTGAAGCCTGATCCCACAGTCATACTGTGAAAGTGGTTGTAAAGAGGAGTCTTCTCTGTCAGCAGATTTGTACCTATGACACTGGCTGACCTGTTACATGTGCACTTGGCAGCTGAAGGCATCTGTGTTGGTCCCATGTTCATATGTGTCTGCATTACTGAGAAAAGTGAAGTTTTACTATATGCAAATGAGCCTCTAGCAGCAACAAGGGAGTTACCGTTACACCTAGAGGCTCTGCTCTCTCTGCAACTGCTGTGCCCTCTGAACTTCAATTGACAGGGCCAGGCCATTAAAACATCTTTACTGCCTGATTTTGTCAATCATAGTGGAGCGGGAGCAGCAGTTACAGAGAGAGCAGAGCCTCTAGGTGTAATGGCCACACACTCCTTGCTCCTAGAGGCTAATTTGCATATATTTAAACTTTTTTCTCAGCAATGTGAGCACATATGAACATAGGCCCAATACAGATACCTTCAGCTGCCAAGTGCACATGTAACAGGTCAGCCAGTGTCATAGATACAGATCTGCTGACAGATGGTCTTTAATTTCTTCCTATATAAAGAAGGGACTGTATTTTCATAGTGCTAAAAATTTGGATGTATACTGTAGACTTCTGCCATGACATGTGTAATACCCCGGAGCGGTATTACCATTTCTGCACTCCGCTATATATTTATTTCCTGGTCCTTCACCATTGTGCATTGATATTATTGTTATGAAACTGTTACTATGTAATATGCCTGGTTCACCAGCAGGTCGCAGCGTATACAGCAGAGCTATCCTTAGACAGAATGGAACTTACCATTCCATTCTCCCCCCCCCCCTGAGCAGAAGTGGTCTAGTCCTGCTTCCTACCAGAAAGGAGGGGTGGCAGATCTAGTTTTTGGCAGTTTAGACTCCATAGTTGAGCTGAGAAGACCTGAAGGAAGTAGCAGCGAGGGGAAAATTCAACTTGCTGCAGAAGGAGTCTCTCCATAGGGAACTAGCTCATAGAGAACCCTGACTCCTTGCTAAATGACTTACTGAGTGTCAGGAGGGGGACAACAGCCAAAGGCACCCTAATCCAAGGATACCAGAACCGACCAAAAGTCTAGTAACCAGACCCAAGCAGAATTTAGCACAGCAGAGAGAAATAAGACAGCGTTAGTAAGCAAGCCTGTCAGCCCAGCAGAGAACGAGAGAAAGCACAGTTACCAAGTTTGCCTACCAGTTTATGCTAAAGCCTGCTGGAGACAAGAAAAAACCTTCCCAATTCTATCCAAGTAAAGCTGCTGTTAAAGTTTACCAAGGTCTGGACTCAAGTTATTCTTCACCCCCTAACTCAACCATTTCCCTTTATTTGCTTCAGAGCCTAAGCCTGGGGTCCCGCTGTATCCAGGTAGGAGCACCGTCACATATATAGGCCACATCATACCACTCTGCATTCCACTAAACCATTTTTGTCACAAATAGGATTCCAAATACTTCTGCACCTTTACCCCATCTGTAAAACCCCTTACCATGCTGAAGATTGAATTAAGTGTGGATACCATGGAGGATGGGAGACTGTAGAACTGTCTCCCATATTAAATCCACTGCAGTGGCTCCTCCACCCACTGAATCAAGTCCTGGTGTTTGTCATTTACACTCCTACTTCCCTGGAGACACAACTTGGCAAAGGTGATAACCCTGCACCACTAGTGCCTCTGCAAAGTCTACAGGTGATCAGTGCTACCGTAGCTACTCCTGGTGCCCCTGAGCCTCCTAATATAGTCGAAGCACCACCTGAGCCCACCAAACAGAAGCACCTTCCTGATGTACATGGGAAAAAGGAGGAGTCCACTGATACTGCTCCATGCACTCCGGAACCACCACCAAAAGCGGAGCTCCTTGCTATGAAAGACCAACAGTCTATCCTTTACTGCTGTCCGGAGGATATGTCACCTACCAGGAAAAGGCCAAGGCTTACAGAAGATCCTCCAGAAGAGGGTGATTCTGCAGTTTCAAGTTCTGCCACAGAAGGCCACCAGGAGATCGCAGATGAAGTTTCTGCTGGAGTTACAGCTGCAGAGAGCACTAGAGCTAGCAGTGACAGCGATGAGGATGTTGCGCAGCTTAAAGAAGGGCTTTTGCGCCCTCAACTATGGGACCCAGGAGGAAGACTTCCAGCATCTCCTGTAAGTTACCTCGTGCTGTGAGAAAACCATCCATTGGACTATAGGAGCCACTACATGAACTGCGCTTGAAGAGTGAGAACTGGTTGGCCCATTTTCTGTTTTTGTTTACCCATATTTGGTCCTCACCCAGAGGGTCATGGCTCATTAGGACTCCACCCAGCTGCAAACAAAATGCCTCCAAGTTGCGCATGTCAGTGCCAAATTCACTTTTCCCACTTCTCAGGTTAAGTGGGAACTCCACCTGTCTTAAAGGTTGTCACTAAGGTTCAAATAGTGGCAGCCCCACCTGTGTTTTTTCAAGCCCATACCATTTACCATCCGTGGGTCGGGAGTCTTCCATATTTTTTCACTGACATTTTGCTGTTTTGGTAATGTTCAAGTACTTTAGCCCATTGTATGGACTCTTTTTACGGGTACAGCAATATGATCTCTTATGCACTTTAAATTGACTTTGAACTTTATACTGTTAGCTAGATAGTTAGCATTCTTGCTACTGTACTCATATAGACTGCCTCTGAGGACTCAAACGTACTAATAGTCCTACTTTGCTCTGTGTCAGTTTAGAAAGTTTCGGTATTTTACTGTATTTGCATAGGCCCTTAACCTTTTTCTCTCCACAGACTTGGGAGGGGAAGGAGACAGTATGTCCTGTGTCTTTGGGTTCATGTGCTGTTGCTACACAGGGAGGACCAAGTGGTAGAGTCACAAGCAGTCTCAACATCTTTAAAGGGTAACCCTGCTGCAAAAAATATTTTTCTAGGAGCCCTAAGGCACTGTGCACTGCATTAAAATGTGTGAAAAGCTACCAGTTTAGTCATTAAGGTGACGAAGCATAAAGCAGGATTAGACCTTGATGCATGGAAGGGATTACAGGATGAAGCCACCCTCCTATTTGCAGGCCTTCATTGCATCATGAAGGGATTACACTATATGACACCCCCACACTCTATAGGTGACTCTGGCCAGGTCATGGAGTAAATGATCGCTTGGTGCAGTCTTTTGGTTCTCTTGTTTTACCAAGAGAGAAACAGGAAATAGACACTCTACTCAAACTAGCAGAGATCTGTAGGTAGCCATTGTTATGTCAGTTTATGTATACAGTAACAGGAAAATAGTCTAAAGCAGCACTCCAACTTTAATAGGGAACCCTGGAGCATACTCTAAGTACAAGCCGAGGGCGTCTTGATTTTAAGTAAGAGGGTATGTAATACCCTGATATGGTATTACCATTTCTCCACTCCATTGTGCATTAATATTATTGTTATGAAACTGTTACATTCATGTAATATGCCTGCAAAGAAAAAGGGGGTCAGTCAGCACATCCCAATGCGCAGGAGCACATTGCTATGGCTGAGAACAACACTGTAAAACAAAACATGCAATGCAACAGCTCTCTGCAAACCAAATAAAGTACAAAAATGCATAATAATTGTGTGCTATACTTATAAATTAGAGATGCTTGGCAAATCATTTTGTACAAAATTATTTGAGCCCGTCTGCCGCACGTCAAGGCGATCTCTGTAAATGGGTTCCTAACACTAAATTCTACCTATTATGTGCCATGACGGCTACCATACAATTACAATGTAATATGCCTGGTTCACCAGCAGGTCGCAGCGTATATGATAGAGCTATCCTTAGACAGAATGGAACTTACCATTCCATTCTCCCTCCCTTTGTGCAAAAGTAGTCCAGTCTTGCTTCCTACCAGAAGGGAGGGGTGACATTTCTAGTTTTCTGAAGTTTAGACTCCATAGTGGAGCTGAGAAGACCTGAAGGAAGTAGCAGTGAGGGTAAAATTCAACCTGCTGCAGCAGGAGTCTCTCCAGAGGGAATTAGCTCATAGAGAACCCCGACTCCTTGCTAAATGACTTACTGAGTGTCTTGAGGGGGAAAACAGCCAAATGCACCCCAATCCAAGGATACCATAACCGACCAAAAGTCCAGTAACCAGACCCAAACAGAGTTTAGCACAGCAGAGAGAAAGAAAGCAGAGTTATTAAGTAAGCCTGTCAGCCCAGCAGAGAAAGAGAGAAAGCACAGTTACCAAGTTTGCCTGCCAGTTTATGCCAAAGCCTGCTGGAACCAAGAGAAAGCCTGAATATTGGCTGGAATCAATTTTATCCAAGAAAAGCTGCTGTTAAAGTCTTAATCCCCTTACTCAACCATTTCCCTTTATTTGCTTCAGAGCCTAAGCCTGGAGTCCTGCTGTATCCAGGTAGGAGCACCGTGACATACAGGTCCTTCTCAAATAATTAGCATATTGTGATAAAGTTCATTATTTTCTGTAATGTACTGATAAACATTAGACTTTCATATATTTTAGATTCATTACACACCAACTGAAGTAGTTCAAGCCTTTTATTGTTTTAATATTGATGATTTTGGCATACAGCTCATGAAAACCCAAATTTCCTATCTAAAAAAATTAGCATATTTCATCTGACCAATAAAAGAAAAGTGTTTTTAATACAAAAAAAGTCAACCTTCAAATAATTATGTTCAGTTATGCACTCAATACTTGGTCGGGAATCCTTTTGCAGAAATGACTGCTTCAATGCCGCGTGGCATGGAGGCAATCAGCCTGTGGCACTGCTGAGGTGTTATGGAGGCCCAGGATGCTTCGATAGCGGCCTTAAGCTCATCCAGAGTGTTGGGTCTTGCGTCTCTCAACTTTCTCTTCCCAATATCCCACAGATTCTCTATGGGGTTCAGGTCAGGAGAGTTGGCAGGCCAATAGAGCACAGTGATACCATGGTCAGTAAACCATTTACCAGTGGTTTTGGCACTGTGAGCAGGTGCCAGGTCGTGCTGAAAAATGAAATCTTCATCTCCATAAAGCTTTTCAGCAGATGGAAGCATGAAGTGCTCCAAAATTTCCTGATAGCTAGCTGCATTGACCCTGCCCTTGATAAAACACAGTGGACCAACACCAGCAGCTGACATGGCACCCCAGACCATCACTGACTGTGGGTACTTGACACTGGACTTCAGGCATTTTGGCATTTCCCTCTCCCCAGTCTTCCTCCAGACTCTGGCACCTTGATTTCCGAATGACATGCAAGATTTGCTTTCATCCGAAAAAAGTACTTTGGACCACTGAGCAACAGTCCAGTGCTGCTTCTCTGTAGCCCAGGTCAGGCGCTTCTGCCGCTGTTTCTGGTTCAAAAGTGGCTTGACCTGGGGAATGCGGCACCTGTAGCCCATTTCCTGCACACGCCTGTACACGGTGGCTCTGGATGTTTCTACTCCAGACTCAGTCCACTGCTTCCGCAGGTCCCCCAAGGTCTGGAATCGGTCCTTCTCCGCAATCTTCCTCAGGGTCCGGTCACCTCTTCTCGTTGTGCAGCGTTTTCTGCCACACTATTTCCTTCCCACAGACTTCCCACTGAGGGGCCTTGATACAGCACTCTGGGAACAGCCTATTCGTTCAGAAATTTCTTTCTGTGTCTTACCCTCTTGCTTGAGGGTGTCAATGATGGCCTTCTGGACAGCAGTCAGGTCGGCAGTCTTACCCATGATTGTGGTTTTGAGTAATGAACCAGGCTGGGAGTTTTTAAAAGCCTCAGGAATCTTTTGCAGGTGTTTAGAGTTAATTAGTTGATTCAGATGATAAGGTTAATAGCTTGTTTAGAGAACCTTTTCATGATATGCTAATTTTTTTTTATAGGAATTTTGGGTTTTCATGAGCTGTATGCCAAAATCATCAATATTAAAACAATAAAAGGCTTGAACTACTTCAGTTGGTGTGTAATGAATCTAAAATATATGAAAGTCTAATGTTTATCAGTACATTACAGAAAATAATGAACTTTATCACAATATGCTAATTTTTTGAGAAGGACCTGTATATAGGCCGCACCACTCTGCATTCCACTAAACCTGGGACGCGATAGGGTCCTGGACGGCGGCACATTGCACATTTCCTTTTACAAGTTATTTCTGCCATGTGTTCTTTCATGTAAGACCATCTAGATTATTGCGATGGGTCTGTCTCAAAATATTCTGCTATGATTATATCTGAATGCATTTTAGACATATTGTTGCCTCCTTATGGCACCAATTATATGGAGATGCATAATGTGGTATCTAATGGACTATGGCATGTCCTATGAAATAGGTGGGATATGGAGGTACAGTAGAACCCCATAGACTTCTATTGTTGCTGTATTATGGCTCTGTACAACTTGGAACAGAGCTGTAATATGTGTCCTTAATGTATTGTTAATCTATACCATTTAGGGAAACTAAGTTTCATTTAGTGTTATGGTAGATTTACACATTTTAATAGTCAATGCTAACTAACCATTCAAACTGATGGGTCGCTGTTAAAAGTCACGATTGGTCACCTCAGTTTACCCTATGTAGAACATTCCATTATTTCTCTGTTTATCCCTCAGTGCTACAGCTCTGTGAAATGTCAGACCATTGGCATGACAATTACGTGGTTCACATAGCCGGTTTATCCTCATGCCAGAAAGACAGTCATCCTAGTCATCCTAGCATGTCCCTCCAAGAGTTATGTTATGTATTACATATTGGCACTGGGCTCAGCACTCGTGCATTGTTAATATGCCTGCCTGACGCTTTTATATTACTAACCCATCTCTTTAATATTTGAGCGGGTCATAGCAAATCCAAAACATACCAAGGCCTGTCTTCTGAAGCTGGCCATAAGCCTTAGATAGCTGCCAGCTTTTCCTCCCGGCCTGCCAAGTCTGCACATGTTCTGAATGGGAAGATGGGAGGTGTCTGACGGTGGTTTATCTCCCCAGAACAAAAGGATTGGGCATGTTTAAGGCCCCTTTCACACGGGCGAGTATTCTGTGCGGGTGCAATGCTTGATGTGAACGCATTGCACCCGCACTGAATGCTGACCCATTCATTTCAATGGAGCTGTGTACATGAGCAATGTTTTTCACGCATCACTTGTGCGTTGCGTAAAAATCGCAGCATGTTCTATATTCTGATAGAAATGAAAGGGGCTGCGTGAAAATCACATAGTATCCGCAAGCAAGTGCGGATGCGGTGCGATTTTCACGTATGGTTGCTAGGAGATGATTTTAGTAAATAGGAATGAGCAACCCCGGACCCCATTAAAGTAAATTCACTGTATTATTTTCCCTTCTAACATGGTTATAAGGGAAAATAATACCATTCTTAATACAGAGTGCTCACTAAAATGTCCATTGAGGGGTTAAAAAAAAAAAGCAGCACCTGCTTGCAGGGCCTGCAGGAAGAAGAAAGAAGATGATACTGGCTGCGCGATCAAGTGGATGAGGTGAGTTTATATTTTTTTAATTTAACCCTTCAATGGACATTTTAGTTAGCATTCTGTATTCAGAATGCTATTATTTTCCCTTATAACCATGTTAGAAGGGAAAATAATACAATCAACAGAACACCTTACCCAAACCTGAACCTCAGTGAAGAAGTCAGAGTTCGGATCTGGGTACCACATTCAGTTTTTTATCATGCGCGTGCAAAACGCATTGCAGTCGCACGAAAAAAACTGAATAACGGAACGCAATCGCAGACAAAACAGACTGAAATTGCGTGTCTACTCGTGCGGGTTTCCCGCAAATGCACCCTGAACGCATCCGTCCCTCACCCACGACGCCCGTGTGAAAGAGGCCTAAAGAGGTTGTCTCACTTCAGTAAGTGGCATTTATCATGTAGAGAAACCTAATACAAGCGACTTACTAATGTATTGTGATGTTCCATATTTCTTCCTTTGCTGGCTGGATTCATTTTTCTATCACATTATACACTGCTTGTTTCCATGGTTACAGACCACCCTGCAATCCGTCAGTGGTGATCCCACGAGCATAAATGCACGATTGAATTTGGGGTTGAGTATTTCCTGCTTTTTGAGACCACGTATTTTTGTCATTTAAATTGTATATTTATATGTGGAGCTGTATAAACTCAAATCTAAATTAGCCTTGATTACCATCCATAGGCAGCATTTAGGTGCACCTATGAGGCCAGCAACATATGAGCCAGCCATGGGGGGGGACTCTAAGACTCCTCCCATTGTATGTGTGGTTAGTCACACTGGAGGGAACCGGGAGCTGTTTGTTGTGAGTCGGACCTTACGCTGCTGTAATTTGCCCACTGGCTCCTGGTACTACCCATACGGTACAGGTAGGTTTAGGGTTAGGTCCCGTTCCACTTGAGAAACCTTGGCATGGTGCGAGGGCTCAGGTATGTCCATAATATAAGGATATACTGGCTAATGTCTCATTTTTAACATCAGTGTGAGGGTTTAGTCAGATGTTACTGTTTGCATCCACCACAGTCGTGCACCTATTCTTGTAACTATTTATTCCATGTCCTATTCTTGTCCACAATTGCAGAAAAGAATAGGCATTTTCTATGGTAGCAGTGGCCATGTATACATGTTTTTCCACAAATTGCGGATCCGCAAAACACTATGGTCATATGAATTTAGCCTAAATTTAATTTATACCATTTTATATAGACGTGAATATTGTAGAGACGTTATATGGCAAAGCTGTGCTAGGACTGTGCTAGGACTAGGCCAAGTTTATGAATTTGTGTTAAATATATAACATATCATTCTTCCAAGCAAAGTGACAGACATGATTTTGTTATTCAATGGCCCCCCTTTAAGACTTAAAGAGGTAATCCGGGTGATTGGAGGTGGTCCAACACTCCGCACACCGACCGATCAGTTGTTTCACTGTAGATTCGGCGGTAGAAATCAGCACTGGAATTGCACAGCTCCTTCCATTGTAAAGTGCAGTGGTGTACGCAGGACCGCCTTAGGCTACTTTCACACTAGCGTTCGATCGGATCCGTTCTGAACGGATCCGATCATAATAATGCAGACGGAGGCTCCGTTCAGAACGGATCAGTCTGCATTATATTGGCAAAAAAAAGCTAAGTGTGAAATTAGCCTGAGCGGATCTGTCCAGACTTTTACATTGAAAGTCAATGGGGGACGGATCCGCTTGAAGATTGAGCCATATTGTGGCATCTTCAAACGGATCCGTCCCCATTGACTTACATTAAGCTGAGCGGAGCGGAGGCTGAACGCCGCCAGACTGATGCAGTCTGAGCGGATCCGCATCCATTCAGACTGCATCAGGGCTGGACGGAAGCGTTCGGGTCCGCTCGTGAGCCCCTTCAAACGGAGCTCACGAGCGGACCGACGAACGCTAGTGTGAAACTAGCCTTAGTATCCAGCAATGTTTCATTACGGGTTTCAAGGGGCTCACGATATCCAACTCTATCAGCATCCCGAGGACAGCTATACACTTGATTGCTGCAGAGGAAGACTATGGGGAACATTATTACTATTATGGCCATTATTACTATTGGGGGTCCTATTTTTCTTAAGGGCCTTAAGGGCACTCAGAGAGAATTATTTCTATTCGTGGGACTTTTGGGAGTACTATTGCTGTGGGCACCCTGGTACATTATCAGCTTAGCACAATTACTTTTGGGGGGTACTATGTTTATGGCACTATTATTGTCAGGGGCATTACCTGCTTAGCACAGTTATTTTTTAGAGCACTGTGAGTCAATAATTATTGAAGGGGGCACTATATGTGTGGTACTAGTATTTTCAGGGGGACTATTTGTTTCTGCAGTATAGTATTGGTAAGCACAATGGGCACAGTATTGGAGTTGGCAGGATGGGATGTTCAGAAAGTAGGAGGATGACCGAAAAGTTTATGTGAAGCTTGCCTGTTACCAAAATCTTTCATATGGAACTGTTTGAAGCCTGTCCATAGTTGAATTGTTCAGTAAAGAGGAGTTCTAGTTCACTACAAACGTGTGTACCTCCAGTATTCCTCCAGCAAATCGGTGTGCCACCGTGACCAGCACTGGCGTCACGAACTGTAAGGGATCTTGCCACAGGCACGCTAAACCTACAACACCCAGGGCACCTCACCTATCACCTGGCCTGGTCCCTATATCCAGAGAGTGCCCCAGAGGATCTATGTGCCAGCCTCTCCATCACTGCTGTACGCCTGCCCAGGGTATCCTACAAACTGTGAGTACTAAAGAGCTACCCTCGGTCCGTTAACTGACCCCCGTGACCTCACATTCGCTCACCCTGAAGGACTGGCGTATTGCATATTCTTTCTGTCAAATCTGAAGGAACTAGTGACAGAGGGTTAGAACGGAGCCTATGACAGCAGTGTAAGAATAGTCTTATTTTGTTAACATGCAATTGTATCACTGTTCGCTTTATTGGAGGTACTTGGTTCGAATCACTACGGGGTACTTGGTTTAGAACCACTGATGTAGTGGACAGAGCTGGTGACTGCATCACTGCTTCAATTCATTTCTTTGGGAACAGTATTGCAGTAAACATCCACTAAAAAATGGACAGAGCTGTGTAGTTCCAGTGCCAACTTCCAGCATTAAGCTACTGCAGAACAGCTGATTGACAGAGTGCAGGGTGTTGGACACCTGTCAATCAGATATTGATGGCCTATAGACTACTAGTAGTGAAATCCTGAATAACTCCTTTTTCAAACCAGCACCTGGATCTGAATACTTTTGTAATTGCATGTAATTAAATATTTAGTATAACCACTGAGTTATTTAATAAAATGTATCTGTATAACGCCACCTGCTGTTTATTCTTTTCCTTATATCTCCATCCTCCTCACTGAGGTGGTCACACATGCTCAGTTTAAATCTTCAACTGTCACCAGACATCTTCTGTTAGAAACTGTGAGAGTTACAGGTAAAGAGCTGGAGGAGAAAGGACATGCCCCCTGATCTGCTGCAGAAAGGACACACCTCTGATCAAGGACACGACCCCTGAGCAGTCAGTTCTAAATAAATGTAGCAGAACATTTAGAGCAATGAGTGGGGAGATCTCTGGTTCCATGTGAGGTACACAGTTGTTCTAGCTTTGTTAGAAAGAGATTGTCATGTACTATATGATGTCTGATTGTCATTTTTTTTTTTTACATCAATCATGGCATAACTCCTTTAACCCCTTCCCGATCACCCAAAGTTAATTTATGTCGGTGGTCAGGTACTTAAACGGGGTGCCCACTCACAAGCGCAGCGGGCACCATAGCCATCGATGATATTCCGCGATCGCACACATGTAATCCCTCAGGTGCTATGGTCAAATGTGACCATGGAATCTGAGAGCTCAAAAACCTGGCTCCCGGACATGCAACGACTCCCCCTAGCATGAGTAGGATATTGGCTATTTTTCCGGGGGCCTCCCCTACTTGCTCTGGCCCCACTTATTACTCTAAACTCCTCAAATAAAACACTGAGACCAAATTTGGATTTTAATGGCCACAGGCAGCCATTTATTAAAATTAATACAATAACCATAAATAACATAACTACACAGTTTTTTACCCTTGACGAGGGAGGTCCTTGAAGCCCAAAATTCGTTTAAACACAACTCCCCAAACTGGCACATCCATCTTGCCTCCAGCCGTAAAGCACCAGCTCGGAGACCACCTGATGGACGCCTTTCATCCGAGCCAACTGTCCAACCATGGGAGTCCAGCCCCACTATTGAGGTCCTCCCATTCTCCCGAAGCATCCGTACCACCAACTTCGAGGACCTCCCACCGCCAACGACGCGCAACCTGACATATCTCCCTCAGAGTTGCGCGCTCCTCCACACCCCAAGTGCTCGCTCAATTCCTCCTTGTAGCCCCAAAGACCACAAATCAATACCCACGGCATTCAGATGCACACCATCCGCCCTCCAAAACGCCCCCACACCCGGCTCCAATTCTGAATGCCTCACCGCCACCGCACCATTCCTGGCCATTAAATTTCCCAATGCCCTGTTAACTTTAATCCTTGCCTTATTAAGGCGCTCCACCGATCGTGCCCCACGCCACACCTGGTGAGGCACAATATCGGACCATACAGTTACCAAGCCTGGGAATAACGATCACAAACTTAATAAATCAAACTTAATGTCCCGTAATAGCTCTCTCACTGGCCTAACCCCCAAATCGTTTCCCCCCACATGAAGCACCAACACATCCGGTGCCCCACCCAACCGTACATAGCAATGAACTTCCCTTAACACCCCCTCCGACAACATACCTCTCACCCCCAACCATCGAACAACCGCGATGTCCCTGTCGAACCCCAACTGGCGACCTTCATGATGAACGTCCGCCCTCAAAGCTACCCAAAACACAAAAGAGTGCCCCAGTATCCTAACCAACGCCGAGCTGGAACCTGAAAATATGACAAAGCAAACACAGAAACACATCAGTCCGGATAACTTCTACAACAATCCCACCCGAATATAGGACCTACACCTAACTGATTCCCATCTCCCAATTCTTTTGATCACTTCGTCACTCATTCCTAACCTGGCCGCCTCTGTAGCCGCCCATATGCTGAACGAGTGCCCTGTAAAATCCTCCACTAAAATACCCAGCTTCTGCAAACAACGTTTAAACACTGCTAGAAACTGGTAACGCAATAAATACGACCCGTCCATGTGTCTCAACAACGGTCCCACCTCTGCCACACCATCCACGACATACTCCCGCAAACACTGGACCGGACAAAGTGAACAACCAGGCACCTCAAACAACCTAACATAACTCCCCCTACCTTCCTTATCCGTTTTTGACCTGCAAATTTTTATCACCACCCTGTCCCCCGAAAGCACCACATCTTACCTTAATAACCGCCCGCCAATAGCCCGCAAGCTGTGACATACCAACTCCCCTAACCGAAACGCCCCAAAAAACGCTAAAGAAAAAGCTACCTTAAACAGCTTCACCTCCCAACTTGAACTTCAAACCAAATCCAACTGTGAACCTAGATTCAATAATAGCTCAAAAGAGACTGGTCTCCTTCTGTCCACAACCGTCTTCCCGCGCTGCCAACCCCACAACACCTGTCTAACTAAAAACGTCTTTGTCACATCGGGCCAACCCCTCAATTTAAAACTGAAAACAACCCCCGCAATCCACTTGTTCAATTTCGCAACAGACCAGCCAAGCTCCGTAACATGGCCTAGGAACAATAATAATGGGATATCCCCCTCATTCACCTGAGCACCCAACTCCTCACACCACCGCTGCCACTCATTCCACACTTTACCGTCAGCCACCCACATCCTGGTACTCATTGAATCCTGCAGCAGCCTGTCTATGGTACCTCCAACAGCTCCCACATGGACTCCGGGCACTCCACTCCCTCGGCATCCGCTCCCGGCGCCAACTGCCGAAACCGCTCCCACTGCGAACCAGAAAGGGCATCCGCAATACTATTAAAAACACACGGCACATGTACCGCTACCACCCAAGCATTCAGCGACAAACAGACCAAAACTAAATGCTAAATGCTGTAACAAACAAACCACTGGATGGTGACGACGCAGTCATACTATTAATGGCCTGCACTACACCCAGATTATCACAATGAAAACTGATTTTTTTTATCTCTAAACCGATCCCCCTACAACACCATTGCTAGCACAATTGGAAAAAGCTCTAACAGCGCCAAGTTCCGAACCCATCCCCTCTCCACCCAGGCCTCCGGCCACCTGCCCGCACACCATTGCCCATGACAGTACACCCCGAAGCCCGCCGCATCCGAAAATAATTCAAAGTAAAAATTATCCACAGCTGCCCCTAAAACCAACGTCCTGCCATTAAAATGCTGTAGAAATTCTGCCCACACCGTTAAATCCCCTTTCAATTCTCTCCCCAACCTAATAAAATGATGCAGGCCATAACACCCGCCGTAGCCCCCGCCAAACGTTGACAAAAAATCCTCCCCATTGGTATAATCCGACACACGAAGTTGAGTTTTCCCAGCAACGACTGCAAATCCTTCAATCTAATCTTTGCCGCCTAAGGCTAGTTTCACACTAGCGTTCGTCGGTCCGCTCGTGAGCTCCGTTTGAAGGAGCTCACGAGCGGACCTGAACGCCTCCGTCCAGCCCTGATGCAGTCTGAATGGAGCGGATTCGCTCAGACTGCATCAGTCTGGCGGCGTTCAGCCTCCGCTCCGCTCGCCTCCGCACGGCCAGGCGGACAGCTGAACGCTGCTTGCAGCGTTCAGCTGTCCGCCTGGCCGTGCGGAGGCGAGCGGATCCGTTCAGACTTACAATGTAAGTCAATGGGAACGGATCCGCTTGAAGAGGTCACCATATGGCTCAATCTTCAAGCGAATCCGTCCCCCATTGACTTTACATTGAAAGTCTGAACGGATCCGGTCAGGCATCTTGCGCACTTAGAAAATTTTCTAAGTTATTAATGCAGACGGATCCGTACTGAACGGAGCCTCCGTCTGCATTAATATGATCGGATCCGTTCAGAACGGATCCGATCAAGCGCTAGTGTGAAAGTAGCCTTACTTGCCCTTTCAACCACCATACGTAAATCCTGTACTTTTTCCTCAGGCAAACGACATTCCATCCTTTAGGTGTTAATGACAATACCCAGAAAACTCAACTCCGTAGTGGGACCCACCGTTTTACCAACCGCCAATGGCACCCGAACAAACCAAAAACTGACTCCAAGGTGCTCAGCAACAAGGAACAAACCCGGGACCCCGCCGGGCCCAAACAAAGGAAATCATCCAAGTAATGAATAATGGATGAACAACCTGAAACATCCATAACGACCCACTCCAAAAACTAACTAAATGCTTCAAAGTATGCGCACAACACTGAACACCCCATCGGTAAGCACCTATCCACAAAATAACCCCCTTGCCAATAACATCCCAAGAAATGTAAACTAACCGGATTAACTGGCAAAAGACGGAACGCTGCCTCAATATCCATTTTCGCTAACAACGCCCCTACCCCCAACTTCCGCACCCAATCTACAGCCGCGTCAAATGAAGTGTACACCACGAACAGAGTTACAGATCGATACCTTCATTGACCGACGCTCCCTTAGGATAAGACAAATGATGAATCAGCCGAAACTTATTCGGCTCCTTCTTAGGTACAATTCCCAAAGGTGATATCCTCAAATTGCCCAAAGGCGGCCTCAAAAAGGAGCAAAGATACGTCCCAAAGATACCTCCTTTGCCAATTTTTCCGACACCACCTCCGGATGTTCAATTGGCGAACGCAAATTTCCCCCCCCCCCCCATAACAACCGGCAATGGCGCTGAAGGAATACAAAAAACCCTAGTAAACCCGTCCCTCAGAAATTCCGCCACCCCTCAATCAGGGTATCTAATTAGATAGGGCCCCATCTCTTCAACCCGTACCGAGGGTGACCGAGTCAGACCCTTTTCCCCCGACCTCCCCTCCTTTTTGCCTACTCCCTCTAAAACAACGGTTGAATCCATGATTACCGCCGCAGGCTGAACACTCATGCTTAAACCTACATTTTGCCCCAAATCTGCAGTTAAAGAGGAATCAAAGCCCTTTTGCTGACGCCACCGAAAATGTTGATGGTCCTGACCCCACCCCCCACCCGACTTCCCCCGAAAGGACTGCCCTGTACGCACCGGAGCCATCACCCGCATCCATAAGCCGATATCCTTATGATCCCATCTAATGTTACTGCGCACTGCCATCCTCTGTCGGAACTGCTTGTCGTAACGCAACCACCCTGTCCCCCCGTACACACGAAACGCCTCCCCAATCGCATCCATATAACAAAAAAGAGCTGAACAGCACTCCGGCTTCTTCTCCCCTATCACACTGGCTAAAATAGCGAATGCCTGGAGCCAATTAGAAAAAGTATGTGGAATTAGGCGAAACCTACGTTGTCATCTTCCGCTTTTTTACCGTCCTCCTTTTTTCCCTTATCTAAATTAAACCTTTCCAGGGGGAGCAAGGAAAAAATGTCCACATACTCCCCGTGAGTTTTGTTTGGCTGTAAACCCTTGCTTTGTAACTGGAAAAAAAATATTAAAATGGAAAATCTGCCAAAAAAGTTACATTTTGAAATGGTATCTCTATTTTCCATTAATTCTTGTGGAACACCTAAAGGGTTAACAAAGTTTGTAAAATCAGTTTTGAATACCTTGAGGGGTGTAGTTTCCTATATGGGGTCATTTTTATGGAGTTTCTACTCTAGAGGTGCATCAGGGTGTCTTCAAATGGGACATGGTGTCAAAACAACAGTCCAGCAAAACCTGCCTTCCAAAAACCGCGTGGCATTCCTTTTCTTCTGCGCCCTGTCGTGTGCCCGTACAGCAGTTTACGACCACATACGGGGTGTTTTTGTAAACTACAGAATCAGGGCCATAAATATTGAGTTTTGTTTGGCTGTTAACCCTTGCTTTGTAACATTTAACATGTAGAGAAAGTTAATACAAGACAATAAGGCTACTTTCACACTAGCGGCGTTCGGGGCTCCGCTTGTGAGTTCCGTTTCAAGGCTCTCACAAGCGGCCCCGAACGCATCCGTACTGCCCTAATGCATTCTGAGTGGATGCAGATCCGCTCAGAATGCATCAGTCTGGCACCGTTTGTCCTCCGCTCCGCTCCGCTCAGCAGGCGGACACCCGAACGCTGCTTGCAGCGTTCGGATGTCCGCCTGGCCGTGTGGAGGCAAACGGATCCGTCCAGACTTACAATGTAAGTCAATGGGGACGGATCCGTTTGAAGTTGACACAATATAGCTCAATTTTCAAACGGATCCGTCCCCCATTGACTTTCAATGTAAAGTCTGGACGGATCCGTCTGAGCAACTTTTCACACTTTGAATTTTTTCTAAACTATAATGCAGACGGATCCGTTCTGAATGGATCCCATCATCTGCATTATATGAGCTGATCCGTCTGTGCAGACACCAGACGGATCCGCTCTGAACGCAAGTGTGAAAGTAGCCTTACTATTGTATTGTGATTGTCCATATTGCCTCCTTTGCTGGCTGGATTCATTTTTCCATCACGTTATACACTGCTCGTTTCCATGGTTATGACCACCCTGTAATCCATCCTTGGTGGCGGTAATTATAGCACACTATAGGAAAAAGCACCCCATGGTCCCGGCCACCAGAGAGGCTCTTTTTCCAATAGTGTGCAAGCACGACCACTGCTGCTGGATTACAGGGTGGTCGTAACCATGGAGACAAGCAGTGTATAATTTGATGGAAAAATGAATCCAGCAAGCAAAGGAGGCAATATTGATGATAATACATTAGTAAGTGTCTTGTATTTACTTTCTCTACATGATAAATGCCACTTGCTGAAGTGAGACAACACCTTTAAATAGGTTGGTGACAGAGAGATGGGTCACATGACAGAGAAAAAACCCAATTAAGAATAACAATGCTAAAGGAGTTGACCCATCTTGCCTTTTCCAGGGTGAGATGGGACCAAGCGCCAGTCCCAAACAACCAAGCGGGCTATCACTCTGCTGTTTCTCCCATTGTAGCGAATGGGAGCTTTACAAACAGCGTAGAAGAACTGCTGCTGCCATAACTTCTGTAGTTCCAGAAGCACTGCACCTTGTTCTACTATGCTGCTTCTTCTGGAAAGGAAGAATACTTTGGTACATTCGTAGACATACTTTAGGTCACTTTTGTAATATTCTGCCCAAGTTTCAAAATAGGATTCTAATAGGTGTGGGCAAGCACCATACCAGATTCATGAGCAGGGCCTGCCTCCCGTTAAAGGGCTTGTCCAGCATAGAGAAATATAGAAAAAATAAAAGAAGTGATACCTCATCAAGCCTAACGCTCCCATTCCAAAGTTTACCAGGTCCCTTCTTGATACATAGGAAACAGTAGATGCATGCTCAGCCAATAACTGACTGCAGCATCATCTTCTATTTCCTATGTGAGCTGCAGCCAGGATGCAGAGACCAGCGGGTATTCTGTAAGCATTGGAACAGCAAGTGCGTGAGTAATGCTTTTTTTTTTTTTAACCCATTTTGCTCCTTATCTAAAAAGATTTGTCCCTCTGTACAACCCCCTTAAGGAATCCAAGGCATGTTGCCATCATCCCAATTTGTCTATAGTCTAAAGTTTTAGCAAAAACTTGTTTTCTTGTAGTTTTCACCCAAATCCTAGTTGAAGAAAAGGCCACATTCCGTGCGAGCGCTACCTTCTCTTCATTGTTTACCTGCTTGTCTTTGACACTGCAGCGGTGAGAAGGTGTAATTACAAGAAGCCGTCCCATCAGACGGCTCGTTCCTATACACTTGAATACTACAGAACTGTCCCATAGAAGTGAATAGGACGGCATCTTGTAATTACACCTACTCACTACTGCGAGCAGGTAAACAATGACGGTAAGGCTGAGCTGGCACAGCGCGAGCCTTCTCTTCAACCAGCCGGTCGGAGGGGCTGCCACTGCCAAGTGTCTGACCCCCGCCAATCCTGAGAATAGGTCATCAATAGTAAAAATCCAGCAAAACCCCTTTAAGCTGTTACGGACACAGGGTTTACCTGTACGCCCTGTGTATTTCCGATCACCGCCGCTCGGCTGGCGGTGATCGGAACTGGGTGCCTGCTGAAATCAATCAGCAGGCACCCTGGGTCAATGCCAAGGGGGGTTCTTTGACCCCCCCCCCCCCCCCCGTATCGGCGATCGCTGCGGATTAACCCCTTCTATGCCGCCTCAGGCTGGGTCTCCTAGGCAACCTGTTTGTGTACTACTCACTGTAATACACGAACAGGCAATGCATTACAATACAAATGTATTGTAATGCATTGCAGAGGGGATCATGTGCTTTCTGTCTGGTATATTATGGTCAAATCTTGTTAGTTGTGGACTGTGGGGAGGGTAGAAGATCTGGGTTGCTATCACGATCGGTGTGACTATCACATACGTGACACAGAGGGAGGGAAAGAGGAAGGCCCTGCCCAAGTGAGAGGGAAGGTGGTGACCAGGGGCGTAACTAGAAGTGACTGGGCCCCACAGCAAATTTTTTAATGGGCCCCCCGGCGCGCTTCGCAACTCCCTTCTGTATAAACCCTACTCCTTTGGCTAGTCACGATCTAGACCAGACCAGGCTGCCACGCCATCCTTTTCCTATATTTAAGGCCCATGCACACAACCGTGTGCCCTCCGAGACATACAGTCCGTGAGCGAGCCATATGTCCTGGAGTGGCATTGATCGTGTGCACAGGAGCCCACAGCATCATAGGTAATTTACGCATTGGGCTGCGCGTGACACTACTGTCCCATAATCATACGTTTTAGTAATCTATGATGCTGTGCGCTCCTGTGCACACAATCAATGCCGCTCCGGGACACCATTCAAGTACTTTTTGCGATGCGGAGGAATGGAACGGAACCCTAGGAAGCACTCCGTAGTGTTCCGTTCGGCATCTCCAGATTTGAAGACCCATTTAAGTGAATGGGACCGCATCCATGATGCGGAATGCACATAGAAGTTCGTTGTCCATGTATTGTGGATCCGCAAATGCGGTCCGCAATACGGCAGCGTGCAGCATACGTTTGTGTGAATGAGCCCTAAGCAGTAGTAGATGGCAGAACAGCAAGCAGGGTGGTGCAGACAGGGGTCGGGGCGCGCAGACAAGGGGTGGGGGAGGGTGCGCAGACAATCGCCATGGACGGGGCACAGATAAGGGCCAGGGACGCAGACAAGGGCGGGGGGGGCGCAGACAAGGGCGGGGGGGGCACAGACAGGGGCCAGGAAGGATCAGACAGGGGCCACATGGCCACACATAATAGTCAGCCACTTCTCTCCTGAAAGAGCCAACCAGCAAGGCACAGCCACAGGGGCCAGGCAGGGCTGCGCAGCTGCGCTGACAAGGGCAACTTGGGCAAGGGGGCACACAGGCAGCTGGCACAGGCCAGGGCGGGCACAGACAAAGGAAGCCCACAGGGCCCAGGGCACACAGAATGGTCAGCCACTGATCTACTGAAGAGCCAACCAGGGAGCCTAGGGAGGCAGTCACTGGGGCCAGGCAGGGCAACTTTGGCAAGGGCCCCAGGGGGGGCACAAAGGCAACGAGCAGTGGGCACAGGGCACACATGGGCAAGGGGGGCAGACAGCAAGCGGGCACCCGGCACACATACTATTACTACCTACCTCTGAAAAGCCCAGTGAGTCGTCTCGTCACTCCTCTCCTCTCACTGATTTGCGCTGGCAGCTGCCGTTCTGCGCTGCTGTGCCGCTCCTGTGTGTTGCTAACTTGCTTGCTGCTCCTCTTGTCGCTCAGCTTTTCTTCAGCCCGCCTGCTGCTTACTCTGGTCAGGTATCGGTGGGCGTGCCAGATTGTTTAAGTGTGTTGTGACTGTGTGTGCCTAGAACAGAGCGGGAGGGGCCCGGGGGCTGGGAGGGATTATCATTGGATGACTTGATAATTGATGGAGGAGGACGGACACTCAGGTCACACAGGCCAGGCCCCCAATTTCGCCGGCGCCGCACTGTGAAGGGAGGGGCCTGCCGCCTGTCTGACCTGAAAAACTAACTTAAACGCAGTTCCGCAGGGCAGCTGTAAGTTAAGTTGAGGTCGGGAGTAATTTAGTTGACTGACAAGACATGCTGCCGGGTGCCGGGGCCGGGCCCCTTGTCAGCCCGGGCCCCGAAGCAGCCGCTTCCCCTGCTTCCCTGGTAGTTACGCCACTGGTGGTGACCCCTGACTCACCTTGCGGCTGGCACCTGGCTGCCCTGGCATCCCTAGACGGGTTCCTCACCCGTACGCCGATCACGTGCCTAAAACCCTGGCTTTCCCTAAGATGAGCCCTAGATAGTGAACAGGGCGGTGGGAACACTAGTCCGCACCACTAGCTCTAAAGGAAAACACCAAGGGGAGGACAGACAATACAGACTCAACATATAATCCCAGGTGGGCGACAACAGGAGACAACAAAAAGCCCAACAGGGATCCGGAGGGTAGCACTCTGGAACAACAACCAGGATTCACAGCTCCAGTGGGTCAGTATAGAAGTCCAGGCAGGAAGCTCTATAACTGGCAACTAGAGAAGTGTGAGAGGAGAATATAAGGAGGTTGTGAGTGGCAGACAAGAAACAGCTGAGGAGGAGCAGCTACGGATCCCTGAGTGAGACAAAAAGGATTGCAAGGCAAACACAGAAAACAATCACTAAGAAACAACGTGATCTTTAGACATAGAGCGCGCAGCCACCCGCTGCGACTTCCTGACCCCGGGTATAACGGAGTCAGACGTGGCTCTTGACACCCTCGTGACAGTTGCATCCTTTGTGGGAGCTGTATTCATGGCTATATTAGCTAGTTAGAGAAAGTATTGACCGTTAGAGAATCTGTCACCAGTTTAATGGTGTCCTAATGGAAACATAAACTAGTGACAGATCCCTACTTTCTTTAGTTGACCCAGCCGCTTTGCTAAAACCTTGTATTTCATGCCGATGAGTCCTGTATTCATAAGCTCCTGGCTTTTTCTGCCCACCTGCTGCTGATTCAGTTGGAAAAAACTGTCAGTCAGTGGCAGGGGGCACAGAAAGCCAGGAGATCATGAATATCAAGACTCGTTAGCATGTACTGGAGCTTTAAGGGCTTATTTACACAGCAGCTTTAATCGCATAATTTTGGTGTGGACAGCTACGCCAAAATTTTGCTAAAAACCCATCGGCAGCCGCGTCCTATCTGCCTCCTATTCACTTGAGAGCCACAGCCGTGCAGAGACCGGACATGTCCCTTTCCATATTTAGGGTCCATTCACACGTCCGTGTGTGTTTTGCGGATCCTCAAAAGACGGACATCGGCGATGTGCGTTCTGCATATTGCGGACCGCACATCGCCAGCACTTAATAGAAAATGCCTAATCTTGTCTGCAATTGCGGACAAGAATAGGACATGTTCTATATTTCTCGGGGACGGAATTGCGGACCCGGAAGTGCAGATCCGCAATTCTGGATCCGGGCAGCACATCGTGCAGCCCCATAGAAATGAATGGGTCCGCAATTCCGTTCCGCAAAATGTGGAACAGAATCGCGGACGTGTGGATGGACCCTTAATGTAGGCATACAGATGTCATGGGGTGGGGGGGATCAGAACATAGAGCCGCTAACTAGATGTGGCACTAGTGGATTTACTGCATGGTAAGGGATTACAGGGGTGGGCTGGGCCGGGCGGGAGGCAGGCAATTGCCCCCCAGGCCGCCTAAAAAAACGACCATCTTTAACAAAAATTATTTATATTTTTTATTCTTCAGGGCCGCACCGCCGATCACCACAGGCGGCGCGGCCCTGGATATAATTGCGGCGGGGTGGTGGTGTGTGCTGTGGGGCAGGGGAGGGACTCAGGGGGAGGCGTGTCCCTCCCCTGTTCTTCTCATAGGCCGCAGGCACTAATGCCTGCAGCCTATCAGAGGCCGACTCAGGCAGCGCGATTACGTCATTATCATCGCGCCGCCTGAGTCGGGCGGCACACAGCAGGGACACAGGCCGGAAGAGGCCTGCATCGCTGCTGATGGAGGTAAGTATTAGTGTTTTTTTTTTTCTTTGCGGGGGGAGCTGGCACTCTATGTGGGTGGGGGGGGGAGCTGGCACTATAGGGGGGATCTGGCACTATAGGGGGGATCTGGCACTATAGGGGGGCTGGCACTATAAGGGGGCTGGCACTATTGGGGGGATCTGACACTATTGGGGGGGATCTGGAACTATTGGGGGGATATGGCACTATTGGGGGGATCTAGCACTATGGGGGATTGCACTATAGGGGGGCTGGCACTATAGGGGGGCTGGCACTATGGGGGAGCTAGCACTATGGGGGGGCTGGCACTATAAGGGGACTGACACTATGGGGGAATCTGGCACTATTGGGGGGATCTAGCACTATAGGGGGGCTGGCACTATAGGGGGGCTGGCACTATGGGGGAGCTAGCACTATAGGGGGGCTGGCATCATGGGGGAGCTGGCACTATTGGGGGGATCTGGCACTATGGGGGCTTGCACTATAGGGGGGCTGGCACTATGGGGGAGCTAGCACTATGGGGGGGCTGGCACTATGGGGGGGGGAGATGGCACTAGGGGGGGGATGGCACTATGGGGGGGAGCTGGCACTATGGGGGGGAGCTGGCACTATGGGGGGCCTTACACTATGAGAGGAGCTGGCACTATTGGAGGAGCTGGCACTATGGGGGCATTTCTTACTGGCACATTATGAGGGGGCACCATGGGGGGGAGGAGCACTATGGGGGTATCTTGGGGCTCTAAAGTGGCTTTTTTTAATTATTGGCACATTCTGGGGGGCACTATAGGGGAGAGCAGCACTATGGGGCATCTGGTGTTACTATAGGGGCATTATTTGGGGGCACTATGGGGAAGTGGGGGCTCTAAAGGGGCCTTTTGTATTGGAACATTATGGGGGGCACTATGGCATTTGGTGGCACTAAGGGGGCATTTTTTACTGGCACATTATGGGAGGCACTATAGGGGAGAGCGGCACTATGGGGCATTAATTGGGGGCACTATGGGGGAGTGGAGCACTATTGGGGCATATGGTGGCACTAAGAAGGGGCATTTCTTTACTGGCACATTGTGAGGGAGAGGAGCACTATAGGGGCATCTGCTGGGGCACTAAGAAGGGGCATTTTTTTACTGGCATATTATGGGGGACACTATGGGGAAGGGGGAGAGGAGCACTATGAGGGCATTTAATGGGGCACTATATAGGGGTATTTTATACTGGCATACATTATGGAGACATTAGCTCAACTGCGGGCACTAAGCGGGGGTATTTCATGTACTGTCATATTATAGGGAGAATTAGTACTACTAGGGGGTATTATGGGGAGCTTTACTACTACTGGGGGGCTATGAGGAACATGATTACTAGGGCACTAAAGGGGCATTATTACTACTAAGTGTGCTCTGGCAGAGAATTATTTCTATTGGTGGGATTTTGGAGAGCCCTGTTACTTTGGGGGGCACCCTGGCATAGTATCAGCTTAGCACAATTATTTTTGGGGGACATTATCTTTATACTATTAGTGTCTGGGTGCAGTTATTTTTTATTGCACTGTGTGCCAATAATTGTTTAAGGGGGCACTATCTGTGTGGTAGTAGTATTCCCAGGGGTACTGTTTCTGCAGTATAGTATTGGGGGCACAGCGGGCACAGTATTGGGGGCACTATCTGTGTGGTAGTAGTATTTCCAGCAGGACTGTTTCTGCAGTATAGTATTGGGGTGGCAGGAAAGGGTGTTCAGAAGATATGAAGATGATGGAAATGTGGGAAACTAATGTCTGTTTGTCAATCTCCGTAGAGATGGGAGATAGCTGAAAAATCATCATGGCGGTCTGGTCTGAATGGAGAAGATAAAGAAAGAGAACGTCTACAATAAAGGTGACATCACTGGATGTAAGTGGTATGAGGTGCTATGTAGGAGAGGAGCCATTTGCAGAAGGAGGATTCAGAGCTGGGTGAGGACGGCCAAAGGGGGCAGCAGACCACGGGCGTGTGGCAGATGGTGGGGGGAACCACAGGCCTTGAGCGGAGGAGCTTCCTGGCTGTAGCCGTCTGTTTATTGTAAGATTTGAAGCAGGCAGTGCAGCCAGGACAGGTCTCCCCTCTCCGTATGATTTGTAGAGACAGGCCTCAACTATAGAATGTCAGCGGTACAGTGTTTGTTGGGAGTGGCCTATTATACGTAGGAGGGGCTTTAATAATGGGCGCGGCTAAAATGGGCCACTTGACTGGATTTGCCCCCCAGGACTAAGGCCGCCAGCCCTCCCCTGTCTGCCTGACGATGCGGAGCCAAACAGATCCGTCCTGGCACACAATGTAAATCAATGGGGACGGAACCATTTTCTATGACACAATCTGGCACAATAGAAAACGGATCCCTCCTCCATTGATTTTCAATGGTGTTCAAGACGGATCCATCTTGGCTATGTTAAAGATAATACAAACTGATCCGTTCTGAACAGATGCAGCACACGAACATGGTTTGTTTCCATGTCGTTCCGTTTCTTTTTGCGGACACGATGCGGATCCATTCATTTCAAAGGGTACGCAAAAAATGCGGACAGCACACCGTGCAGACCCATTGAAATGAATAGTTACGTATACGGAATGCAGAAAACGCCCCGTATACGGAAAGCAAAATAAATTTGTGTGAACAAGCCCTAAGGCCTCATGCACACGACCGTTGTTGTGGTCCGCAAAAAATGCGGCTCGGGTGCGGACCCATTCACTTCAATGGGGCCGCAAAAGAAGTGGACAGCACTCCGTGTGCTTTCCGCATCCGTTGCTCTGTTCCGTGGCCCCGCAAAAAAAATATAGCAGGTCCTATTCTTGTCCGTTTTGCGGACAAGAATAGGCATTTCTACAATGGGCCGCCCGTTCCGCAAATTGCGGAAGGCACACGGGTGGCTTCTGTTTTTTGCAAATCCGCGGTTTGCGGACTGCAAAACACGGAACGGTTGTGTGCATTCGGCCTAAGGCTACATGCACACCACCGTATGTGTTTTGTGGTCCGCAAATTGCGGATCTGCAAAAAAACGGATGATGTTACGTATGGCATCAGTTTTTTTTGCGGATCCGTTTTTTTTGCGGATCCATTGTAATAATGCCTATCCTTGTCCGCAAACTAGAAAAAAATAGGACATGCACTATTTTTTTAGCGGAGCAACGGAACGGACATACTGATGCGGACAGCACACTGTGTGCTGTCCTTGTTTTTTGCGGACCCATTGAAATGAATGGGTCCGCATCCTATCCGCAAAAAAAACGGATCGGACACTGAAACAAAATACGGTCGTGTGCATGTAGCCTAAGGCCTCATGCACACGACCGTTGTGTGCATCCGTGGCCGTTGTGCCGTTTTCTTTTCGCGGACCCATTGACTTTCAACGGGTCCGTGGAAAAATCGGAAAATGCACCGTGATCCGTGTATCCTGTCCGTCAAAAAAATATGACCTGTCCTATTTTTTTGACGGACAACGGTTCACGGACCCATTCAAGTCAATGGGTCCGTGAAAGAACGCGGATGCACACAAGATTGGCATCCGGGTCCGTGATCCGTGGCCGTAGGTTACTTTCATACAGACGGATCGGATGATCCGTCTGCATAAAAGCTTTTTCAGAGCTGAGTTTTCACTTCTGAAAACTCAGATCCGACAATATATTCTAACACAGAGGCGTTCCCATGGTGATGGGGACGCTTCAGGTTAAAATATACAAAAAAAAACTGTGTACATGACTGCCCCCTGCTGCCTGGCAGGTGCTGCCAGGCAGCAGGGGGCAGACCCCCCCCCCCCCCCTCCCCCTGTAGTTGACACATTGGTGGCCATGGTTATTTAGCAATTTGTAGAAGCATTATACTTACCTGCGAGCTGCGATGTCTGTGTCCGGCCGGGAGCTCCTCCTACTGGTAAGTGACAGGTCTGTGCGGCGCATTGCTTAATGATCTGTCACTTACCAGTAGGAGGAGCTCCCGGCCGGTCATAGACATCGCAGCTCGCAGGTAAGTATAATGCTTCTACAAATTGCTAAGTAACCATGGCAACCGGGACTGCAGTAGGGTCCTGGTTGCCATGGTTACCGATCGGAGCCCCAGCGATTAAACTGGGACTCCGATCGGTACTCTCCGCTGCCACCAATGATAGGGGGGGAGATTTTAATTAGGAGGGGGAGGGCCCACTGGCCACCAATGAGTTAACTACAGGGGAGGGAGGGGGGCCCACTGGCCACCAATGAGTTAACTACAGGGGAGGGAGGGGGCCCACTGGCCACCAAGGAGTTAACTACAGGGGAGGGAGGGGGGGCCGGCCACACTGGCCACCAATGAGTTAACTACGAGGGGGGAGGGGGGTGCCGGCCGCACTGGCCACCAATGAGTTAAAAACGGGGGGGGGGGGGGGGCAGTCATGTACACAGTTTTTTAGTATATTCTAGCCTGAAGCGTCCCCATCACCATGGGAACGCCTCTGTGTTAGAATATACTGTCGGATCTGAGTTTCACGATCTAACTCATATCCAACAGTATATTCTAACATAGAGGCGTTCCCATGGTGATGGAGATGCTTCAAGTTAAAATATACCATCGGATTGGAGAAAACTCAGATCCGATGGTATAAAAGGGACTCCTGACTTTACATTGAAAGTCAATGGGGACGGATCCGTTTGCAATTGCACCATATTGTGTCAACGTCAAACGGATCCGTCCCCATTGACTTCCATTGTAATTCAGGACGGATCCGTTTGGCTCCGCACGGCCAGGCGGACACCAAAACGTGGATCCTCCAAAAATCAAGGAAGACCCACAGACGAAAAAACGTTTTTGCGGACCGTGAAAAAAACCTGTCGTGTGCATGAGGCTGTGATTTTCCTACTGCAGAGTGGCTATTACGGTCACTAGCAGTAATTAGAAGCGTATGATAATAGGCTGTGACTGGAGCCACATAGTCTATTCCCTTTCTTCCTCAGCAAGCTCTGTCACCACCTTGCCTAGTAATTGCCCTGTCTGCCTTTAATTTGAATTTCAATCCTGTAAATGCTAAAAGCAGCTTACCCATTTTTATTCTAGCAGGTGATCCATACTTCTTGAGATTTCGCATCAAGGCAGCTCCAAGACAAAACAAAGAGAATGCAATGTTAAATCATCTGGAAAAAAAAAAAATCAAGGAGTCAAGAAGGAGAATAAAAAAACAAACAAACCCTAAGTACCCCCCCCCCCCCACTGGCTGACACCCAGGGTGATAACACTGATTATATCGCCACATTCATGGCTGCTATCCATATGGCGTCATGAAATTCAATAGCATATTAATTGGGCTGTATTGTGTTTTTCTGTGGATTCCATTTTCTCCTTGTGAGGGAAGCGTTATATTTTGTTTTCTAGTTTAATGTGTGGGTTCTGTGCCAAGACTGCGCCTTTCAAACTCACTCGTTTTGAACTGATGCTTTATTTTTCAGAAAGTATTATCAAGGCTGATCAGCGGCAGATTGTAACCACTTCCTTTCCCTCCTTACGTCGGTTAAGTGCTCGTTTCATAGACTGCCACAACGCGCTATATCTCTGCAAAACACGTTCTCTTTACCTCTTACATTTACATTCCTTGTATGTGAACATCAGGCATACTATGTCCCTTGGGGTGGAATGTGGGCAAAAGAAAGAATCTTTAATGTAATTAATCTATTCAAAATATTGCTTCATATTTAAAGGGGTTGTCTCACTTCAGTAAGTGGCATTTATCATGTAGAGAAAGTCAAAACGAGCCACTTAGGGCTCTTTCACACCTGCGTTATTGTCTTCCGGCATAGAGTTCCGTCGTCGGGGCTCTATGCCGGAAGAGTCCTGATCAGTTTTATCCTAATGCATTCTGAATGGAGTGAAATCCGTTCAGGATGCATCAGGATGTCTTCAGTTCCGGAACGGAAAGTTTTTTGGCCGGAGAAAATACTGCAGCATGCTGCGCTTTTTGCTCCGGCCAAAAATCCTGGAGACTTGCCGCAAGGCCGGATCCGGAATTAATGCCCATTGAAAGGCATTGATCCGGATCCGGCCTTAAGCTAAACGTCGTTTCGGCGCATTGTCGGATCCGACGTTTAGCTTTTTCTGAATGGTTACCATGGCTGCCGGGACGCTAAAGTCCTGGCAGCCATGGTAAAGTGTAGTGGGGAGCGGGGGAGCAGTATACTTACCGTCCGTGCGGCTCCCAGGGCGCTCCAGAGTGACGTCAGGGCGCCCCAAGCGCATGGATCACGTGATCGCATGGCACGTCATCCATGCGCATGGGGCGCTCTGACGTCACTCTGGAGCGCCCCGGGAGCCGCGCGGACTGTAAGTATACCGCTCCCCACTCCTACTATGGCAACCAGGACATTAATAGCGTCCTGGCTGCCATAGTAACACTGAAAGCATTTTGAAGATGGATCCGTCTTCAAATGCTTTCAGTACACTTGCGTTTTTCCAGATCCGGCGTGTAATTCCGGCAAGTGGAGTACACGCCGGATCCGGACAACGCAAGTGTGAAAGAGGCCTTACTAGTGTATTGTTATTATCCATATTGCTTCCTTTGCTGGCTGGATTCATTTTTCTATCACATTATACACTGCTCGTTTCCATGGTTACAGACCACCCTGCACTCCATCAGTGGTTGTCGTGCTTGCACAATACAGAAAAAAAGCGCCAGCCTATGTGCGCTCCCATGGTCCCGGCCACCAAAGAGGCTGATGCTTTTTCCTATAGTGTGCAAGCGCGACCATTGCTGATGGATTACAGGGTGGTCTGTAACCATGGAAACGAGCAGTGTATAATGTGATGCAAAAATTAATCTAGACAGCAAAGGAGGCAATATGGACAATCACAATACATTAGTAAGTGGCGTTTAATAACTTTCTCTACATGATAAATGCCGCTTACTGAAGTGAGACAACCCCCTTAAATGCAAATATAAGATGTTTCAGCCTTTTCTTTGTTAGGATTCTTTCACACGGCGAGTTTTCCACGCGGGTGCAATGCGTGAGGTGAACGCATTGCACCCGCACTGAATCCGGACCCATTCATTTCTATGGGGCTGTGCACATGAGCGGTGATTTTCATGGAATAACTACTGTGTGGGACACTGAGGAGGCATACCTACTGTGTGGGGGCACTAAGTTGGCATAACTACTGTGTGGGTGCACTAATGACATTCTATTGTGGGAGGGCACCAATGGCCGATTTTTCTCACGGGTGTGCAAAACGCATTAAAACGCTTTGCACTACTTTTTTGCAGTGCAGACTGTTGGATGCTGATCGCAAACCCCATTCAAGTGAAAGTGTCCTCGTCCGCATGCGGAAGCCCCACGGTCAGTGCCCGTGCATTGCAGACCACAATTTGCGGTCTGCAGCACGGACTCGGCCAGCAGACAGTCATGTGCATGAACCCTAAGGCCTCTTTCACACGGGCGTCTTATTTTTGGCCCGGATAAGAGGCGGGTGCGTTGCAGGAAAATGTGCGATTTTTCCACGCGAGTGCAAAACATTGTAATGCGTTTTGCACTCACGTGAGAAAAATCGCGCATGTTTGGTACCCAAACCCGAACTTCTTCACAGAAGTTCGGACTTGGGATTGATGTTCTGAAGATTGTATTATTTTCCCTTATAACATGGTTATAAGGGAAAATAATAGCATTCTGAATACAGAATGCATAGTATAATAGTGCTGGAGGGGTTAAATTTTTTTTTTAAAAAGTTAACTCACCTTCTCCTCTTGATCGCATAGTTCCCGGTCTCTTTACTTCTTGAATGATGAGCTGTGGGCTAAATGACCTGTGGTGACGTCAGATCACATGCTCCAATCACATGGTCCATCACTGTGGTGATTGGACCATGTGATCTGACATCACCACAGGTCCTTTAGCCCACAGCTCATCATTCAAGAAGTAAAGAGACCGGGAACTACGCGATCAAGAGGAGAAGGTGAGTTAACTTTTTTTTATTATTTTTTTTAACCCCTCCAGCACTATTATACTATGCATTCTGTATTCAGAATAATATTATTTTCCCTTATAACCATGTTATAAGGGAAAATAATACAGTGAATAGACTGTCACCTAGCAACCATGCGTGAAAATCGCACCGCATCCGCACTTGCTTGCGGATGCTATGCGATTTTCACGCAGCCCCATTCACTTCTATGGGGCCTGCGTTGAGTGAAAATCGCACAATATAGAGCATGCTGCGATTTTCACTCAACGCACAAGTGATGCATGAAAATCAACGCTCATGTGCACAGCCCCATAGAAATGAATGGGTCAGAATTCAGTGCGGGTGCAATACGTTCACCGCACGCATCGCACCCGCACGGAATACTCGCCCGTGTGAAAGGGGCCTAAGTCTGACAACTAATATAGCTGCGGAGATGTCAGCCAGGCAATATGGCAGCAAGAGATTTATTGCAGGTTACATACGAAGACACAAATCAAACAAGACACAAAAGACCTGATGGGCTTTTATGATACACTAGATTCAGAGAAACACATAAATGACATGCTAACCTAACTGTTACAAGCAATAGGGTATTATTTGCTGTCTCTTCCTCGTCCTCACCTCTTTATTAACATTGTTTGAGGCAGTTACTATGCAATTGCCCTACACCGGAATCTGGGTTATTTTATCAACTTGCTTAGCCTGCTTAATTTTGGGAGGAGTTGTAGATTGATTAGCCTTTCTTTAAATCTTGAGAATTTCTGTGCTTCTTTGTTAGGAATAGCAAATGATCTGTAGATTTCTTTCTAGATGAAAGTATAACATTATAATTTTTTTAAGAAAAAAAGGGATTTCAGCTCATCCACCGTCCTCCTTCGCCGTGCACGGATCCCAGGACCAGGAATCAATCAAAACAGTAGAAAAAAATCCAGCATCAGGCTCACGATAAAATCCTATTTTTTATTTCTCCATTATAAAATTATAGGCTGACCAGACAGGCAAGGTATAATTTATTTGTATTGTATCATTATATCCTGTGAGTATTGTGGTTCTATTGTCATTGCTGTTAGAATAGTAGTCGTTTTTGTTGTGCTTCACCAATAAGCACCAATATAAGACTCCAGTCCTTTTACACCTGACTGTGCACATTTACTGATGGGTTTTGTCCAAATTTTGTTGCCCACTGATGAAGCTGGTAAAGACATTAGCAGAAATGCATATGGGTCAACCAGTATGGGTTTTGGCTCCTGCATTAAGTTTAGGATTATATTATGGCATAAAAGATACACCCAGGGTCGCTCTTTTCAGGGTGGGGGCGAAGGAACATTGTAGGGGAGTCACCTTAAGGTGAGACTAGTAATCTGCACATCCCATATAGAACAGTGTAAGGCCAAATGCACGCGGCCGTGTTACGCGGCCCGCTCTCGGCAGCGGAACACGGCCGTGTGCATTCGGCCTAACACGGAGCAACCCGCCAGTAGAATATTGAAGCATAGAGCAACCTGCCTGACCTGCTGTGACTGTAATCTGATTCACTCCATTTTTCACCTTCTATGAAATGTATCTCCCTCTCCAACTGAGCTACTGACCAGGGGCCGTGAGATTGTCTTTTTCGGAGGATTCACCATAATCTTTGACTTTTTAAACGTATATTTATTAAAGGTTACGTTTTAGAGTAGCCTTAGGCCTCATGGACACAACCCTGTCCGTTGTGTGGTCCACAAACCGATTATCCTCAAAATACGGATGTGGTCCGTGTGCCATACACATTTTTTTTGTGGACCCAGTGACATCAATGGGTTCGTGGTCTGCATATTCTTTATATGTGTATGTCCATTCTGCAAAAAGATAGGCGTACCATAAACCCGTTGAAGTCAACGAGTCTGCATAAAATGTGGATGCAAAATGGATAGTATCCGCGTATCCACAATTTGCAAAATCAATGCGGTCGTGTTCATGAGGCATTATTATGTGAATTCTTCTATTTTTGTGCTACCCTAATGGATTCCAGCTACTTGGATTATTTGGGTGCTGCGGTCGGAGGCGACATGTGCATGAATGACACATGACAACTGAGGCTCATCAGTTACACGCCATTCATGAACAGGGGTGCACCTAGCCTTTCTACTGCCCGAGGCGAAAACTGAAATGGCGCCCCTCCCTCCCCAATGCCAATTGCTTAACCTAACCCTTTCCCTCCAGCCCTAGTGTTAAAGACATACAGGGTAATACAGCGCTAAATACTGTGCCCACTGTGCTTCCCAATACTATACGGCAGAAACAGATAACCCCCATTCCGCTGCCCTGCTCTTGACCTTACCTAGTGCTGCCTGAGGCCATCGCCTCACCTCGCCTCAGTGGTGTTGCACCCCTGTTCATGAACACGTCACCACTGAGGCCATTGATTGTATGACAGCGGACACGTAGATGTCATCACTTCCGGTATAGCAGGGACGGAAGCTGCGATGCTGGAACTAGGACGCTGTGAGAAGAGCGCTTTTTATCCTTTTTGCTTCTAAACACTATTCAGACACCCTGGTAAATGGTGTTCGATATTAGACAACCTCTTTAATGTAAATTTGAACCACTTTGTGTTACAGGGTTAAAGAAATATCAAGAGAGCCTAAGGTGCACACAGCTTCCTTTATGGCAACTGGTAATTTTTGTCAGGTCAAATAGTTTTCGTCACCTTGTCAGATAACAGGTATGGAAAGTGAGTTTTGCAATTTACAAGGAAGGCTAAATTCCATGATAGGCAGATACAGATGAGTAATGATTAACGAAATACGTCCAGTAATAGGACTGTATGACTCATGCGATGTGTTTAGTCAGGTGACAGCAATTTTGCTCCAGTTCTCATTCTGCATTCATTCGGCCATCCACTTAGTTGGTCACAAAGCCTATTGTTTTCTATGCATTCCGGCTGCCTGTACATTTGCATTTAAACTACTTGCATCATATTTCAAGCCTATATTAATTTATCACCTAATCCACCAGATGAGAGCGACTTTTATGTTTCAGTTTACAGGATTACAGGAATATGAACTGGGAGGGAAGAAATGCAATGGCGCCCCTCCCTCCCCAATGCCAATTGCTTAACCTAACACGTTCCCTCCAGCCCTACTGTTAAAGACATACTATGAACTGATACATATAAGGCTACTTTCACACTAGCGTTCAGGGCTCCCCTTGTGAGTTCCGTTTGAAGGCTCTCACAAGCGGCCCCGAACGGATCCGTACGGCGCTAATGCATTCTGAGTGGATTCGGATCCGCTCAGAATGCATCAGTCTGGCACCGTCTGTCCTCCGCTCCGCTCATCAGGTGCTGCTTGCAGCGTTCGGGTGTCCGCCTGGCCGTGCAGAGGCAAACGGATCCGTCCAGAGTTACAATGGAAGTCAATGGGGGCGGATCCGTTCGAAGGTGACACAATATGGTGAATTTTTCAAACGGATCCGCCCCGCATTGACTTTCCATGTAAAGTCTGGACGGATCCGTCTGAATACAAATTGTACTTAGACTTTTTTAGTAAAATATAATGCAGACGGATCCGTTCTGAACGGATACCATCTTTTGCATTATAGGAGCGGATCCGTCTGTACAAATACCAGACGGATCCGCTCTGAACGCAAGTGTGAAAGTAGCCTAAATGTGTGACTCCTGCTGCTCATCCGTGTTTCCCAATGTTTCTAAACCAAATATCCTTGCTTGGATTGGCCCACAGGGGAACAGGTGAATCCCCCGGGGGGGCCCTGAACAAGGTGGGCTCCTAGTTCTCCAACCGGTGCACAAGTGGCACATGGCACTGACTGCAATACATACAGATATGCAGTGTACAGCATCTCACCCGGCCTATGTTCATATTAAAAACTAGATAGATTACTTCATAAAGTACCTAATTTATTATCATAGATGCGTCTGATGGCGGAGATGACTTCTAGGTACATAGACAGGCCAGTTAGCATCCCCTTTCCCCAGGGATCTGCTCTCTTAAAGTCTCTCCATTATCTTCTTGTTGCTGCCGCTGGGTGAGCAGGTAATATTTGCATGTAGCTTTACCCAAGAATGAATTTCACTCATGGACCCCAAGCACCCCAGTCCGACGCTGAAAGTACCCCAAAGTACTACATGTCTTGATTTTGAGCATTATTTGCCATCTGACAGTACAGTATACATTTTTGCTAATTGCTTTGTAACTGGTGCCATCAATTTGATTTATGTTGGAAATTCAAGTCAATGGGGGAGATTTATCAAAACTGCTGTATAGGAAACTGGGTTAGTTGCCCATAGCAACCAATCAGATTCCATCTTTCATTTTTCACAGCTCCTTTGGAAAATGAAAGGTCAAATCTGATTGGTTGCTATGGGCAACTAAGGCTACTTTCACACTAGCAGTAGCCTTCTTCAGCAGGCTGTTCCAGCGGGGGGAACAGTCTGCCGGATCCTGCAAGTCCACCGTGCCACTGGAAGTCCGCTACGGCCCCATTCACTATAAGGGGGGCAGGCCAGAGGTCCGGCCGCAGCACAGCAGACAAGCCGAGAGCCGGCCGGACAAAATCCACAGTGACAAAACACAAATATACCAGCCCCAATTTGTAAGCCCTATTTGAAAGTCTTATTCATCCCAAAAGCAAAGAAATATAAGAATAGCTTAGGAATTAGAAAGGGTTAGGCTGTGTTCACATATGGCTTAGTCCAGCAATAGAAAATAACCCTTATGAAAAATTATACATATTTTAATAATGATCATACATGAATGACGTACACAACTCAACTATTTAGGTAGAGCCACCAGAAACTGGGTTAGCTGAAATTGGGTGGGGAATCTCTCCCTAAGCTTACACCCTGAGCTACACCTCAGCCCAGGGACAGCCCCTAATCGTGGGGACTCCCTGTCCTCGAGCCTTAGCTACCGCCTCCTACTGTACCCTTGATTAGTGACAGCGGGTGGGTGTTGGCCTCGTGGTGGACTACCAGATAAACAGACAGACAAACAGACAAAAAAGATGCCCTTTGTATACAGCCCTATTGATATAGTCGCCTATCAATAGGTACAAGGTACACCAGAACGTCTAAAAACACTCTAATATGATAGTGTGATAAATACAATAATAATTATAAAGAACCCCAACGTGTTTCCCCCACGGTGTGGGATCATCAGGGGGTGAATGAGATTAGATATTTAAATCAATATTAGAAAGAAATGACGGAGACCAATAGTATAGTATGAACTCCGTGGAACGGGTGTAGATAACCGTTACTGATACAGCGGTGTCATTACATATTAGATAATTTACGATTGGACCAAACAATATTACTTAGAGGAGGAGGAAGCCTGTCCGGTCCAGCAACCCCAGAGTGAGTGGATAGTAGTTTCCAAGCGGTCATATATTCAGGGGATATCCCTGTCTTCCTTTCCCTTTCTCCCTCCCCCTCCCCTTCTTTCCCTCTTTCCAGTTAGCTTGCGAGGCCAACAGTAACGGAACGTCCCCCTAACTTGTCCGGGTGCGCGAAGCACCTTAATTGTTAATTATCCTAGACAATAGACACGAACTGGTTCATTGTTTATTTGTATGCCCCCTTCTTATCATGACGGGGCAGCATGTATAAGTGTATTTGACGATCTCTCCTTTACTATATTTCTACCCCCTTCTTTTGGATCTCCCTTCTATCTGGCCACACTCAGTGGCATCCTCATGACTTTCCCCATAGAATTCTATCTGCCCCACTAGAGGATAATGTTGCTGTCCTGCACCTGAGATAATCTTGGGGATGTGGGGTATATCTTTAAGTCAAAAACCCAACCGCTGATCACCTATGCCCCCTGAAGGCGTTAGACATATGTTTAGCAAATTCCCAAGCACATATGACAAATTTAAGTTAGGATTTAATATCGTTCTTTATAGTTCTCTCGTTGTGTCACGCGCACCCCTTCCCCCTCAGTCGGCAATGTCCGCTATTCCACAATCTTATCCTCTGCTTCAGGGATGGAGCGCAGGCGACAGTGGACCGGAAGGGCGATGCGGTCCAAGTACCGGAAAGGGTATGTTGCGCTCCACGCTCTGGCACTCAGCAACATGCGTCACGGCAGTGGTTAGATCTGTCTCGCTAGCCGGAAGTTGGCGCTTCTGCGTGCGTTCCACAGTGGAACGCACGCATTTACTCAGCACTATCGCATGTTAGCGGAAGTGACAACATAGGTTGGGCGACATGGGGCGAGCGAGGAGGGATATTTAAATGGGGAGAGACCGATAAACAGAGCATTGGACCTGAGGAGGAACCATCATGGAGGACCAGACACTGCAGATACTGACTGTGAGTACGATTTGGGCACTTCGGCTTCACTCTGAGGATAGATATGATTACTAAATATGCGTCTTCTGTAATACAGGCGATCTAATGCAACGAGTTGCCTTCCATCAGTCTGATTCTGCCCATCGAGCGGTGAACATGAGGTAGCCTTGTATTTCCTTGGGGACCTTGAGGTGGTGGTTTCCACACGTTGGATGTATATACCGTCTGTACTAGCAAAAATATATGTTTTCATTTCACAGCTGTAAGCCCTAATCTCATTATTTGGTCTGAAGGCCGACCTGCAGGGCATCATAAGTGTGTGCTACTCTACCACCATAGTCACTTCATGTGGCTTTAATAATTGTCTACTATACCGTATCGAAGTGGATACCAGGCACTCTGTGGACACAGTGAGTTGTCTCTTTGACCAGGGTGCTTATTGGTGGCGGCCACGTTTTAAGTATACGAATTACAGCTAGAAGTGCAAATGTGTGTGTATATATAAGTTTCTTTCTTCCACAGAGGCTTCCCCTGAATATATGACCACTTGGAAACTACTATCCACTCACTCTGGGGTTGCTGGACCGGACGGGCTTCCTCCTCCTCTAAGTAATATTGTTTGGTCCAATCGTAAATTATCTAATATGTAATGACACCGCTGTATCAGTAACGGTGATCTACACCCGTTCCACGGAGTTCATACTATACTATTGGTCTCCGTCATTTCTTTCTAATATTGATTTAAATATCTAATCCCATTCACCCCCTGATGATCCCACACCGTGGGGGAAACGTGCTGGGGTTCTTTATAATTATTATTGTATTTATCACACTATCATATTAGGGTGTTTTTAGACGTTCTGGTGTACCTTGTACCTATTGATAGGCGACTATATCAATAGGGCTGTATACAAAGGGCATCTTTTTTGTCTGTTTGCGTGTCTGTTTATCTGGTAGTCCACCACGAGGCCAACACCCACCCGCTGTCACTAATCAAGGGTACAGTAGGAGGCGGTAGCTAAGGCTCGAGGACAGAGAGTCCCCACGATTAGGGGCTGTCCCTGGGCTGAGGTGTAGCTCAGGGTGTAAGCTTAGGGAGAGATTCCCCACCCAATTTTAGCTAACCCAGTTTCTGGTGGCTCTACCTAAATAGTTGAGTTGTGTACGTCATTAAAGCAAGATCATTATTAAAATATGTATAATTTTTCATAAGGGTTATTTTCTATTGCTAGACTAAGTTATTACTCATTGATGGACCCATTATAATTTTGTATCTCTTAATGGCTGGACTCTAATTAATGTGTTCACATGTGGCGCTGTGAACTCCGGCAGTTGGTTCCGGCATGTATCAAGCATATATGCAAAAAAATCACACAAAAAACTAAGATAAAAACATCCTGCACGATATGATACAAATGTGCGGATGTCCCTGGCCATATCATTGAAGAAAACCACAGAAATAAGATAATAATGCACTTAGTAAAGTAGATGCAAGCACCATATATGGGCAAAGTCCTCACTCTGATATGATAATATCTGAGACACTTAGTCAATATATTTTGATCAAAACACATCTAAGCCCGCCTACCGAACGCCAAGGTGGTCTCAGGTCAGGCGGGTCCTACGCTAAACCTACCTAAGCCGTTGGGCTTCTATGTTCAGGAGCGCAGACGCCGCACATATGGTGTGCTGCTCCTAGTAACCTCCATGTGCATCAAGCAACCAATGGGAGGAGGAGCAAGCACAGCCATATGTACCACCTAATTAAGGCGCTCTATTGGATAGGGGAGGGGGGCAAAAGTGCAGAGGAATGCTACTCCCAAGATAATAGGTGCGCATTCACACTTGAAGGTGCCAATCCCTCAAGCAAATACTACATAGACAAAAAAATCACACAAAAAACTAAGATAGCGTAGGACCCGCCTGACCTGAGACCACCTTCGCGTTCGGTAGGCGGGCTTAGATGTGTTTTGATCAAAATATATTGACTAAGTGTCTCAGATATTATCATATCAGAGTGAGGACTTTGTCCATATATAGTGCTTGCATCTACTTTACTAAGTGCATTATTATCTTATTTCTGTGGTTTTTATCAAGCATATATGCCAGCTTTCAGCCAGACATATACTACACACAGATTCTTGTGGCCAGCCGAAAACCGTCATATATGATGGAAAGCAGCAGGATCCTCTGCAGGAACAGACTGCCGGAGTTCAAAGCGCATATGTGAATGTGGCCTTAATCGATTTCCTTATTAATCACACAAAAAAAAAAACTGTGGCATGTTCCAAATATCAGTCAATCTGACCTGTTTCAGAAGATTTTGCAGATATAAATTGATATATCTGAAAAAGAATCCTGGCTGGGGCAATCCCATAGCTAGAGCAGGGGTGGAACCATCGCTGTACGAGCACACAATGGCAGGGGAGCCTGGGCCTAATGATAATAATAATCAGTGATTGTGTGTGCACTGGCTGTAATGGATGTCTGTCATTCCACGGCCTGTGCTCTCCCCAGCAGGCGCAATGCAGTGACATCATGGGCTGAAGATCCTCCCTCTGCCTGACTTTGGCCTGTGCGCTCTCCTACTCAGTTCAGCAGGTAAGAGGACATTACTCCATCATGTCTGCTGCTGCAGAGAGCAGAATGTTCATTGGGGGAACAGGGCTAGGTGAGTATTACCCAATGTTTATCTATACACACCTAATCCCGCCCACTCTCCTTTGTGCCCCCACACAATAGTTATGCCCTCTTAGTGCCCCCAAACAATAGTGATGCCTCCGTAGTGCCCCCACACAGTAGTTATGCTCTCTTAGTGCCCTACTCAGTAGTTATGCCCCCTTAGTGTCCCACTCAATAGTTATGCCTCCTTTAGTGCCCCCATTAGTAGTTATGTCCCCTTAGTGCCCAAACAGTAGTTATCCCCACACACATCAGAATGGCCTCTTACTGCCTCCTCACAATAATACTGCTCCGCTACAGTTCCCACCTTACAAGATTGTAGCCGCCTTACTTAGTGCCTACCCTATAACAGTGAAGCCTGTAAGTGACGCCATCTCACCTACTGAGCCAAGCACAAGAGCACACAGGCTGGGAGATGATCATCGTTCTCTGGCCTGTGCCCTCTCTTACTCAGCCAGCATGCACAATGGAGTCATTTCATCGCTCCTGCGGCTGGGGAGAGCACCAGCTGGTGCTCCCTGCCTCACCATTGCATTCAACTGTCTATGTGTCCTTTTGGAAAGCAGGACATATCTCAGCCCTTGCGGGACAGCCACTGAAATGTGTCTCAACAGATCGGTGATGGTTGGAAGGTAATATAAGGGGGCTACTACTGTCTGGAGGCACTAAGAGGGTATAACTTCTGTGTGGGTTAACTAAGGCAGTATTCTACTTTGAAGGTGGCATAAATACTGTGTGGGGGCACTAAACGGGCATGATTACTATGTGGGGGCACTAATGAGGCATGGTTACTGTGTGGGGGCACTAATGGCATTCTATTGTGTGGGGCACTAAGTTGGAATAACTACTGTATGGGACACTGAGGAGGCATACCTACTGTGTGGGGGCACTAAGTTGGCATAACTACTGTGTTGGTGCACTAATGACATTCTATTGTGTGAGGGCACCAATGGCATTCTACTATGTCGGGGCACTGAGGGGGCATAACTACTTTGTGGATTCACTAATCATATTCTACTGTGTGGGGCCACTAAGGAGGAATTCTGCTGTGTCTGGGAACTAAGGAGACAAAACGAATAAGTCCTCACATAGCTCTGTTGACAGAAAAAAAAAACTCAAAAGCAACATGGCGCCTGTTAACCAATCCATCAAAATCGGTCGTCTTTCCCTTCTGAACCCTGCAGCATACTTATACAGCAGTTTACATCCACATTTATGGCATTGTAGCACCTAGTAGAATCTGCCTAACAATTTAATGGGCATAATGTGTCTCAGATGGCCCAAGCTGGGGATGACATTTTGGGCAC
This sequence comes from Bufo gargarizans, assembly GCF_014858855.1. Taxonomy (NCBI): domain Eukaryota; kingdom Metazoa; phylum Chordata; class Amphibia; order Anura; family Bufonidae; genus Bufo; species Bufo gargarizans. The sequence goes on from NC_058081.1 coordinate 163,340,415, forward strand.
TGAACTGCCATCTGTGAAAAACATGCTGTTTTAAGTTTGCACAGTCCCCTGCTTATTAATTTCTGCAAAACACCTGTGGTGTAAAAATGCTTACTCCACGAAATGATAAATAACTTTAGGGCTGTAGTTTTCAAAATAGGGTCATTTCCACTGTACAGGTACCTTGGGATCTCTGCAAATGAAATCCAGTGCCCAAAAACCATTCCAGCAAAATCCGTGCTCCAAAAGCCAAATGGCTCGCCTTCCCTTCTGAGCCCTGCCATGTGCTCATACAGCAGCTTATGCCTACATTCATGACATTTCTGTACCCAGCAGAACCTGCCTATCAATTCAAGTAGTGTGGTGTGAGTCTCAGATGACACCAGTGGGCCCAACATATTGGGCACTGAAATGCCATATCTGTGGAAAACTTGCAATTTTCACTTTGCACAGTTCACTGCGCATTCATTTCTGCAAAATATCTGTGGTCTTAAAATGCTTAGTCCACCCCTATTACAGTGATAGGCGGAGTTTCCAAAATGGGTTTACGTTTTGGAGCTTCCAATTATCATTTCATACCAGAGCCTCTACAGTTGTCAGCACAAGATGCATAATCACCACTTTGGACCTCAAATGCACATGGTGCCCTTTTACCCCTGAACACTGATGTATGTACAGGCAAAAGATTAGGGCCACATGTAGCATGTTTCTAAAACCAGGAAATATAGCATAATAATAAGAGGGCTTGCCTTTCACACTGGCACACGATGGGCACAACATATTGGGCACTGAAATGGCATATTTGTGGAAAAATTTCAAAACACTTGTGGCGTCCAATTTATCATTTCACCCCGGCACCTCTACAGTTGTCAGCACAAGATGTGTAAATCACCACATTCGGCCTCAAATGCATATAGTGCTCTTTTACTTCTGAGCCCTGTTGTATGTGTAGTGTCCCACTAGGTAGGGGTGGGCACTACACAAGGGTCAATTGGTGTGCGCGTTACTCCTACTCACAAGGGACAGAAATGTTATATTTAATTGTGCATTTAATGTATTTTCTAATGTGTTTTTATATGCAATGTTCCCCTGTATGATACAATAGCAGGCCTAGTTGGGTGTAGTTAGACATCCCAGACACTAGAGGGAGATAGGGAGCCCCTAGTATAAATGTCCAGGCCTAGACAGGGAGAGGGTGTGCAGAGTCAGGAGTCTGAGAAGACAGAAGTGAGAAGGCACCAGCCCAGGATATGCTGAGGGCCTCTTCCTGACATGCAGCTGAGCAGTCCTGGTTTCTAGCTGCACCAAGGGGCTAGATGAAGTACAGCCTGCTTGGAGACCGAGTTCATTCCAGGGGACTAGAGGAGTTACCTCGTCAGCCTGAAGCTCCTGAGACTAGGATTAGCTCAGTTGAGTCACCCCAGTGGAAGGACAGAACCTCCTGGGAGAAACCCACAATCCTTCACCAGACAAGTCAGGATATTACCAGCAAAGATAAGTAACACTGATGGGCAGATGCTTTAGGAAGTAAAGCAAGGATTTAATACGAGAGGAAGATATATAGATATACCAAGGATTTAAGCCACCATTTAGGCATCCGGGCCTTGGGATAGAAAGCCAGACAGGAGTTTTAGAAAGAACAGTGTACACTATTTCTGAGGAAAGGTACAACCTGATTCTGAGTGCATTGTGGATTTACCCTCTGAGTATCTTGCATAATCAATACCTGCCATCTTGTGGAATAAGCCTGCTTGTAAAGCTGTGATCTAAAAGACTGTGTTACCATCTGTATGTACAAAGTTGGACTGTTAAGTAAAGCAACGTTTGGTTCACTATACCACCTGTGTACCTCACTTATTCCAACTATCAACCGGTGTGCCACCGTCAAAGGCACTGGCGTCACGAACCTTAAAGGGACCTTGCCCCAGGCACTCAAAATACCAGTAACATCCAGGGCACCTCATCCACCATCAGGCCTGGTCCCTACATACAGAGTGTGCCCCAGAGGAACCGTGTCTACCTCTCCTTCACTGCCACATGCCTGCCCAGGGTTCTCCAATACAGTGAGCAACCCTCGATTGCCCCTAGCCGTGACCTCACTTCGCTATACCCTGCAGGTCTGGCGTGTTGCATAAATTGGCGTCACGAACAGGATCCGATCATTCCTGCGCCATTGCGGATACAAAAACTGTGTGCTGTTAATTGCCTTAAAGTGACAAGCCCTAATTGCTTTATTGAAAATTTCTGGGCCAAAGTGAACTGTGATAATTGCGGTGTGAAGATTGTATTGTATGGACTGTTTTCTGCTTATTGAAGCCACCGCTTGCTGTCAGTGAATAGACAGCGATTTTGCACAAAGATGGCCGCTTAGCTCGATTGGATTTGTTTGCTGCGTCATCTTCATACTAAATTGGCGGTAAAAATTGGCGCCTTCTGCTGAAAAGTGCGGGAAGGCTATATGCTGGCGCCACCGCCCTGTCTGGACATTTGCATGTCTGCTGAAATGGACTCCGCCTCCCCCATACTGGAGTACCTGGGGGGCGGCCTCCCTAGTGCAATGGGAGGATCTGTCTGAAATTGTTGGCGCCACCCTGTCGCTCTCCAGAGAAGGATCGAGCATGTTGAGGAGTGAGGACTGCTCTGCTGAGATGTCTGCGCCTGATCTGTTAACAATGAACATTGTTGGTGTAGAGCAAGAGGACGCTCCACCGGCCTACTCTCCGGGACCGGAGAGACCCGCCTGCCCGCCACCTAGGATGCAACCGGAGACCTACTATGGCTCTTGGAGAGACTTTTTCCAGCCCTCGTTTAAGTGGTCAGCGTTGATGGCAGAGATCCGGGAGGCCGCAATAAAGAAGACAACCAAGACTAAAATATACTATGAAGAACTGGCAAAGACCGTTCATGAGTGCCGCACTGACACCCAACCCCGCCTGGAAAGGAGAATGGGGTTGGTTGTGGCCTTTGACAAGGACCGAGGCTTCGGTTTCATCAAAGACTATACTACCGGCAGAGACTTATATGTTAATCGGAGAGCGGAGTTACCTCCCAGAGCATCTGCATAACCTCCGCGAGAGAGAGGAAGTCGAGTTCACCCCTGCTGAGGGCCTGCGAGGCCCCTACGCCACTGCTGTGTCCCGTCCTAAAAAGAAAACGGAGGACTGGGACCTTGATGAGGACCACCCTGGCTGCGAGCGCGAACCTGTGTGCTCTCCAGAACCGGCCCATCACGCCTTTCAAGAACGGTGCTCCTTCATTGGCCCGAATGTCTTTTGGCAACCAACAGTGGTGGAGAAGAGGGTAAGCCCATGGCCCTCACCTGAGCTGCCTAGCAGGGAGAAGACTGTCCGTGAACTGCAAGATGCCGAGAGATTCCGTGCTACCCTGGAGAATATCCGAAGAGGAAGAAAAGCGGACGCCTCACCTGAGCCTGCGGCGGCTGCGCAGGACGTGCCATCCACCTTACAAGTGCCGGCGGTGACAGCGGAGGACAGCGATCCCGACTCCGAAAGCCTGGACGACCAGATTGTGCGGCTGGAGACGAAACTACGGGAGCTGCGCCAGATTGCCTCCGCCAGGATCCAGACTCCACCCGACCTGAAAGAAAAAGGACTTAAGGACTCGGACGTCTCCGGGTCTGAGGTGAGAGTACCTGTCCCTTCCAGCCGGCCCTCCTTAGTATCGGCACCTGCGGTGAGGTCTTCCTACGTCCAGGAACCCACCGGACCGCTTGCAGCAGCTGTACCCAGGCCAGTGCAGCAGCCCACTATTGTCATGCCTGCACCGATGCGGTCAGCAACTTTGATTACCCCTAGGCCTATGGGGCCTATACCTATTAGGGGTCCATTCATGCTGCAGTTGCCCCCCAATACTGTGTTGTGGGCACATCCGTCTGTTGATCCTCAATACAGGCCCAGTCTACAAATGGAGCCAGGGAGCGCCACTGAGATGCCAAGTGGATATGACTTGCCCCTGTGAATTGGCCTGCTAGGCCCTTGATTTGATTTATTTTGCTAAGGGACCCTATCAAAGAGGATTTAACCCTTTCAGGACAGGAGTCCTTCATTGTTTTGGCCCCCTGTTGCTGCTGCCAGTTACCCACGGCTCAGTGGAGGCGGCAAACCACTGAAATACCAAGTGCAGCAAGGCCATATTGTTCACAGGACCTCCTGCCTGCTTCTGCAATATTTGAATCCAGTTGTGCCTATTTATATTTTGCACCTTTAACCCTTTCACCCCCTTTTCAGGTTGATTAAGGGTATTGCAGCACTTGTTTTATATATGCCATTTAAATAATGTGGACTATTTTATGTGCTGTCACTTTTATTATGCAACTCAAATTGAAAAGAATGAGCCCAGGGATAGACTCAAATGCACATGAGCCTCTGAGATTTTGCTACTATTTTAAGGAAATGTGCCCAGAGATGGACTCCACTGTATGCGAGCCTCTGTGATCCTTTACCTCTCGCCTAGCTGACTTTAATACTTGCTTCTGCTAAGAAAGGAACCTGGGTACGGACTCATGTTTGTTCTTTGAGCCTCCAAGAACTTTTAATTGTTTCTACATTTTTTCTACTGTTCTATTATGGACACTTTGCACTTAAAGTATTATTATGGACTATCCTGGTATTTATTGTTACGCTGTGCCAGGTCAGCGCCCCTGTTCCCTTACATGATCCTGAGAGAAGAGAACGACGCCCCTTTTCACCGAACTTGCTCCTTAGCCAGTGGAACTGCCTGATATATACATATAATGTATTTTTCGCAAATGTAGATGTATTTTTCTGCTTTGCATTATTTTTTCTATTACAGGTGCAGTATCCAGTTGGGCAGGGCCCCTTTTATGTTGCGCCGAGGACGGGCAACGTTATAGCGTGGGGGTATGTAGTGTCCCACTAGGTAGGGGTGGGCACTACACAAGGGTCAATTGGTGTGCGCGTTACTCCTACTCACAAGGGACAGAAATGTTATATTTAATTGTGCATTTAATGTATTTTCTAATGTGTTTTTATATGCAATGTTCCCCTGTATGATGCAATAGCAGGCCTAGTTAGGTGTAGTTAGACATCCCAGACACTAGAGGGAGATAGGGAGCCCCTAGTATAAATGTCCAGGCCTAGACAGGGAGAGGGTGTGCAGAGTCAGGAGTCTGAGAAGACAGAAGTGAGAAGGCACCAGCCCAGGATATGCTGAGGGCCTCCTCCTGACATGCAGCTGAGCAGTCCTGGTTTCTAGCTGCACCAAGGGGCTAGATGAAGTACAGCCTGCTTGGAGACCGAGTTCATTCCAGGGAACTAGAGGAGTTACCTCGTCAGCCTGAAGCTCCTGAGACTAGGATTAGCTCAGTTGAGTCACCCCAGTGGAAGGACAGAACCTCCTGGGAGAAACCCACAGTCCTTCACCAGACAAGTCAGGATATTACCAGCAAAGATAAGTAACACTGATGGGCAGATGCTTTAGGAAGTAAAGCAAGGATTTAATACGAGAGGAAGATATATAGATATACCAAGGATTTAAGCCACCATTTAGGCATCCGGGCCTTGGGATAGAAAGCCAGACAGGAGTTCTAGAAAGAACAGTGTACGCTATTTCTGAGGAAAGGTACAACCTGATTCTGAGTGCATTGTGGATTTACCCTCTGAGTATCTTGCATAATCAATACCTGCCATCTTGTGGAATAAGCCTGCTTGTAAAGCTGTGATCTAAAAGACTGTGTTACCATCTGTATGTACAAAGTTGGACTGTTAAGTAAAGCAACGTTTGGTTCACTATACCACCTGTGTACCTCACTTATTCCAACTATCAACCGGTGTGCCACCGTCAAAGGCACTGGCGTCACGAACCTTAAAGGGACCTTGGCACTCAAAATACCAATAACATCCAGGGCACCTCATCCACCATCAGGCCTGGTCCCTACATACAGAGTGTGCCCCAGAGGAACCGTGTCTACCTCTCCTTCACTGCCACATGCCTGCCCAGGGTTCTCCAATACAGTGAGCAACCCTCGATTGCCCCTAACCGTGACCTCACTTCGCTATACCCTGCAGGTCTGCCGTGTTGCATATGTCCAGGCAAAAGACTAGGGCCACATGTAGGGCATTTATAAAACCAGTAAGCATAGTACAATAATAAGAGGGCTTGCTTTTCACATGGGAACACACTGGGCACAACATATTGGGCACTAAAACTTTGGTGCAAAAACTTTGCACCATCTGCTGTGAATTTTTGCAAAACACCAGCGGAATAAAAATGCTCACTTCACCCCTTAGTAAATTCTCTGATGGATGTGGTTTCTAAAATGGGGTCACTTCATGGGGGTGTCTTTTTTATATTTAACCTCAGAGACTCTGTAGTTGTCGGCCAGTACTGTATAAATCACCAATCTACGCCTCAAATGCACATAATGCTCTTCCTCTTCCAAATCCTATATTGTGCCCCAACTGCGGTATTTAGGAGAAAATGGGCAACAAATAGTAGGGTATGTTTTTTCCTGTTACCCCTTGTGAAAATGAAAAATTTGGAGCTTATGCAACATTTTATCGGAAGAAATTAAATTTTTAGTGTTTCTAGATTCTGTGGAGTCCAAGCACTCAGTACACCCCTTGATAAGTTTATTGTGGGAAGTATTTTACAAAATAGAGACAGTTTGTGGGGTTTCTGTAGGGGTACTTCAAGGTCTCTTCACATGTGACACCCAAAAAACACTCCAGCAAAATCTGCCCTCCAAAAACTATAGCGGTCCTTCCCTTTTGATCCCTGCAGTGTGTCCATACAGCAGTTTACGGCCAAATATGGGGTGTTTCTGTAAACTGCAGAAACCGGGAAATGAATATTGATGTTTGTTTTGCTTTTAACCCATGCTGTATTACAGGGAAAAATAGATTAAATGAAATATCTGCAAAAAAAGTGCCATTTTTACATTTCACCTCCATTTTCCTTTAATTCTTGTGGAACATCTGAAAGGTTAACAAAGTTTGTAATATCAGTTTTGAATAATTTTATGGGTGCAGTTTCTAAAATGGGGTCATTTATGGGTGATTTCTATTTTGTACCAATGACATTAAGTACAATGTGTCACAAAAAAAACAATCTCAGAATTGCTTGAATAAGTAAAAGTATTACTACATGAAGTGACACATGTCAGATTTGCAAAATTAGACTTGGTCAGGAAGATAAAAAATGGCTGTGTCTGGAAAGGGTTAAAGTCACCTTCTATATTCCAGCTATGAAATCATCATTCTTTCCAGAGCAAAGCAGAAATGGAAAATACTTTTGACTGTAGACAGTCTGTATCTGCTTTTTCCGTTGCTAATCATTTCTCCTGAGATGACATTTACTAGGTAGGAAGAAAGTTTCAGTGGTTGGTGTGAGATCAGTAGCATTATCTGACAGCCTTTAGCAATCTCTACTACAGATCCAGGACCATTTTTCAGGTAGTCATCCCAAATGCGATAATTGCCTGAATCTCAAACTCTTGCTACCTTTGTTTCTCATTTCAAATATTCATAGCTTCATATTACACAGAATGCTTTTATGATCATTGGCATCAGGGAAAAGGTGAGGTTTAGGCAAAGGTAGGCGACCTGTGCAATTTTATTTAAAGAAAAACAAAAAACAAACTCCCTTGGCATTGTGCTGCTTTACCTTTCTAATCCATGTGCACATCCATCAGTCCATTAGTGATGGAGGCCCTCATTTGTGCAGTTGACATCTCTGTTCATTGCTCATTGGCATTAGGCTGTAAAGCAGTGGTACTCGACCAAGAATGGCAGTGGCATCTGAAGCACACACTGTCCAGTGTCAAGAACTGCGGTATGCCAGACCAAACAGGGAATTATATGTGTGAGGTCACGGTGTGAGCAATAGGTGGGCCGAGGTAAATACAGTTCTGGTTACTAACGGTTACGTTGTCCCTGGGCAGGCTCGCATAAGTGAAGAGTAGAACGGCACAAGAATTCTCTGGGGCACACTCTGGTGTAAGGGACACTGGCCAGATGGTGGTTCGAGGTGCCCTTGATGGTCTGTATTAATGTGCCTATGGCAAGGTCCCTTGTGGTCGTGACGCCATTACCTTTTGTGGTGGTACAACCATTTACTGTAGTGTTAATTGAGGAACTGAAGACTGAGACAAGGATGGTGCAATCCAACTTATAACTTTTACTGAATGTTGCTCCTAGTAACAGTTCCATCCAATTTATAAAACAGTATTTTGTACATCCCAGTGTAAAATACAGTCTCATGCATAAAGAGGTAGGGTGACGTAAGTCCTCACAAGAAACAGGCTCTTGTCCTAAATATATATGCAAGAAAGCTACTTCTTCAGACTAGACTTTGAAGGAATAAAAGTCTTTGGCTGGTAAAAACTCTCCCTGATCCTAACCTGACTTGAAGGTGGTTTGCTGAGTCCTTGAACCTCTATTTTCCAGTGCTTTCTGACAGATGGCCTATCTGTCCTCAGGGTTTAAACTGGAGGTGTGGATGCCGGAAGCTGTGTCCTACACCTGCTTGTATAGGTGCCTGGGAAGCCCTTAAGTATGGACGTGTGCTATCATTTGACTTTAAGACAATATCAAAATCCCCTTGAATACTTGCTTTAGTAGCTGGACACTGGTCACCCCAGAAGAGTGTGATGTAGAAGTAGACTTCTTACCTCTGGGTGGAATCTTGCGGCTTTTAACCCTGGGCCGTGAAGCCAACAGGGAGAGAGCAGAGAGGCAGGAGGACTCCCTCCAGCAGGCAGCTACTTCATGGCTGCTCTCTGTTTAGAAACTAACTCTCCTCTGCCTAACTTGGGCCTGAGCTATACTATCTATACACTGTAACACTGCCCCATCTTGTGGAGAAACTAGTGTAGTGCACCCTAACTAGGCCTGTGTAAAGGATCCTACATGAAGAAATCACATTGTGACATGGGAGAATATGACATGAGATGAAATACAGCATACAGGCATAATACAAGACATTAGAACACAATAAAAACAAGTTTGCGGTGCCCACAGACACGTAGTGTGGAAGAGGCGCTGATTGGAGGAGAGGGATTTTTATTTTTATTTTTTATTTTTTGGGGTCTGGTCCGAGGTCTGAATTAGGGGACTGAGGTCTGTATTAATTTAGAGTCTGGCATGAGTCTATATTAATTTGGGGTCTAGCTTGGAGTGTATTATTTTGTGCTCTGGTCTGGGGTCTGTATTATTGTAGTGTATTGTCTGGTCCAGGAAAGGCAAAGCGTTTTTTTTTTTTTTTTTTTTGTTCAGTCCGAGGGTTGTATTAACTTGGAGTCTTGTCTGGGGTCTACATTAATTTGGCACACATTTGTCATGGATAATTCAGGTTGCTCTGAGTGTTGGTGTGATAGCCAAAATCCCGGGCATGCATGTAATAGTTAACTTTGCCTTAATCAGATATGCAGTACTGCCTTAGAGTAGGCTGATGCGACATAGAATGCTGGGAATCGGCCGGACAAAAATTTCTGCGCAGCTGCATATTTGCCTTCTTGCGAATGGACCTCTACCAGACCCCATTATAGTTAATGGGGTTGGAGGGCATTCCAGCACCATCCGACAATGCATATTGAAATTAGCTTAAATGTTTTCAGTTTTATGCAGCTGCAATGGGTCATTGTAAACTTGTCTTGCACACTGATCCAGCATCCCCTTACCCCTAGCAGAGTGCAAAACAAGCCCTGAGGTGCCAAATAGCACAGTGCTAGATGTGTTGTATATTTAGTAGTGATCAAAACCTTGTGTGTGTATATATTGTGACACAGCGAGGGGTTGTGTCTGGCAAGGCAGGCATTTTCCTCCCAGCATGTGCGGCTGGGCTGGTTTCCAGCCAGGTGAGTTCAAATACCGGACCGGAGTTTAAATGCCAGTCCGGGTTTTGGCAGCACCTGGCTGTCCTTAAATAGGCAGCTGGGCTCAGCAGAGATGTATCTGTTTTTGGGATATGAGGCTTTGTGCCGTGCTGGAGGGCTGAGAACCACACACTGGGGAAACAGGCCCCCTAAATCCTGCTGTGGACTACTGAAGGCAGAACTGCCAGCAAGGTGTTATATGAACTTTCCATTGTGTGTAAACTAACACCAAGACTGCAAAGTTACGTTCTGTTTTGTGCAATTGCCTCAAGTGTGAATAAACGCTGACGTTTTGAGTTAAGAACTTGTATTTTGCCTCTGTACTGCGCCCGCTTACCCTATCTACCAGAGCAAAAGCCCACAATATATACAGTTTATATTTACTTGTGGTTGAGTTATACAATGCCAAATATATGTCACACTGTCCATTTCTCTTTGGGTTGATTTCAATGAGTGCTATTAAGATATTTTGCACAGATGTGTATTTAAAGGGGTTTTCCAGGTTCATGGCTGAACCCAGACAAATCCCCATTTTCTTCCAGGCAGGCCCTGCGATATGAGCATTTCATGCTCCGATGCTCTCCTTTGCCCGGCGCTGAATCGTGCAAGGAAAATGCATTTTTCGAAGATCCAGTGACGTACCGGCTCTCCGTGGGGACTGCTAAGCGGAGGCTTCTGCCCAGCAGTAAGCCCGGTGACGTTACCGGCACTAATAGGCCGGCTTTAGCGCGGCCCATTAGTGCCTTCGCACTGCTCAGCGCACAGTGGACTTGCCATGTGGCCTCAGCCTCAGTCTGACTCACTTCCTACAAGCAGCTCTATATATATATAACCTCTTCATTTCAGCTACAACAGTGACATCTAGTGACAGCAGCCAAGATTACAGTACCAGTCCTTGTGAATTCAACTACATTCAGACAGGGTATAAGGTATATATACCGTCCTCATGCAGCACATCAGAGCTGTCATCTGTCATTGACTTACCAGTCTATATGGATGACCCTACTAGTTGTTACTCCATATTTGTTGATTGATCTTCATTGGGTTCTAGTTACTGTATATTTTATCCTGTACTGTTAATTTTACAATTGATCTCTCTATCATTTGCACTTATATAGTCAAATTGTGGGACTTTTAACCCTATGCGACTAATATTTAAGCATTGGCACTGGTGTCTCCGGTATCACATAAAGATGTAATATGCAATATTTTTCTATGTAATTCTAATTTCACTAATCCAGCAGCAATGTATAACAAACACACATATAATGATGTGAATGTAAATCTCATGCAGAAACAACTTAGCTTCTCAACAACCAGCCAGCAAATCACGTGACGACAATGGATATATAGTGTATCACCTTGCAATTAAAGTGTACCCTTTATTTTGATAAAAACAAAAACAAAAAAAACCCTAGAGCTCTGTAACACAGCAGTGGGTGTTTGATCCTTGTTGCTGAATTTCTTTGAACATGTTTTCTTTGATTCCAGCTCCTGTAAACTCTCCTATGCTGCCTCCTGTGTGAGTGTTATCTGCAATATGGAGAACATAAATAATAGCTCACCAAAGTAAAGGCTGTTAATGAATCTCTCTCAATACACATTAAAACAACTCAAGGCATTCGCTTTAGAATGCATTTAGACTTTAGGTTTGATTTATTACTTTAAAAAAAGTCATTTAGATGATTAACATGGGTAAGAACAGCATGCGGTTCCAGACTATAGTCTTGGCAGAAGGCACAACTGCCCATGAGCTTCTACTACTTAGTGGCCTCCACCAGCCAGTCCCTGCCAGTACTCTACTGCCAGTTAGCACACTTAAGTAATAAAAAAAGTAAATGAGGTCACATCTTCCTTTCCTCTGGCTGTAGCTCTAAAGCTCCTTCATCGAGGCATATCCCTTTCGGACACATAAACTTTGGCCAGCAAGGTATTCCCAGGAATGGTTAACTCGCAGTCTTCAAAATTGAGGCAGCGTACAGGCACACATCCATCCTTCACAATAGCGAGCGCCCGGGCTACCAGTGGGCGAGTCTGCATTTCCTCTTGGTAAGCGGGCTTGATCAGGACCTCCAAGTCCATTCAGTTGTCATCCAGCCCCCACCTGCAGCATCAATATTTGTTCTTGTCGAGAGGGGATCTTCACCGGGGTCCTCTGTGGCACACCTTCACGTGTCCAATGGGCCGACCGGACATGTTGCTCTTTTGCAGACTACAGCTTCTCGCCATCTGCTCTAAAACCTTCTGGGTTGGCCGGTGTGTGGTGGCCCATTGCCAATACTTCGACCCTTATTTGACTTAGATTTGATGGTCTAGGTCTCTCGGCACATTCATACCTAATGTGACGTCCATCCCTCTCCAGGACGAATGGTCCACCAGCATGACCCTCTTCTTGCCGACGTCTCGCCCAGTCAGACACGCATCCAGACTATTCCTCGGACGTCCATCTCTCTGTTACTGGCAGTTGTCAACCTGATTACGTCCCATCTTCCAGCTCCATCATATGTCCAAAGTGACTTTCAAAGAACTCCAGAGGCATAAGGGTGCACTCTGACCCTGTATCAACTAGGCAGCGTACGTTCTGGTCTTCCAACTCGGCTTCCATAACGGGGCTGCTGGCATACAGGTCATGATCCTCACGCATAGGGCTTAGCTTCTGGTGTACCGCCGCAGGACTCCCAGCTACTGCGGCGGTCGGAAGTTTAACCCCTTAAGGACCAGGCTCATTTTCACCTTAAGGACCAGGCCATTTTTTGCAAATCTGACCAGTGTCACTTTAAGTGCTCATAACTTTAAAACGCTTCGACTTACCCAGGCCGTTCTGAGATTGTTTTTTCGTCACATATTGTACTTCATGACACTGCTAAAATTGGGTCAAAAAAGTTAATTTTTTTGCATAAAAAAATACATTTTTTACCAAAAAATTTGAAAAATTAGCAAATTTCAAAGTTTCAGTTTCTCTACTTCTGTAATACATAGTAATACCCCCAAAAATTGTGATGACTTTACATTCCCCATATGTCTACTTCATGTTTGAATTGTTTTGGGAATGATATTTTATTTTTTGGGGATGTTACAATGCTTAGAAGTTTAGAAGCAAAATTTGAAATTTTTGAGAAATCTTCAAAATCCCACTTTTTATGGACCAGTTCAGGTTTGCAGTCATATTGTGAGGCTTAGATAATAGAAACCTCCCAAAAATGACCCCATTCTAGAAACTACACCCCTCAAGGTATTCAAAACTGTTTTTTCAAACTTTATTAACCCTTTAGGTCTTCCACAAGAGTTGATGGCAGATGGAGAAACAATTTTGAAATTTCTATTTTTTGGAAAATTTTCCAATATAATCAATTTTTTCCAGGAGTAAAACAAGGGTTAACTGCCAAACAACACTCAAAATGGGTTGCCCTGATTCTGTAGTTTGCAGAAACACCCCATATGTGGTCGTAAACTACTGTTTGGCCGAACGGTAGCACATAGAAGGAGGGGAACACCATATGGGTTTTGGAAGGCAGATTTTGCAGGACTGGTTTTGTTTATACCATGTCCCATTTGAAGCCCCCTGTTGCACCCCTAGAATAGAAATTTCAAAAAAGTGACTCCATCTAAGAAAGTACACCCCTCAAGGTATTCAAAACTGGGTTTACAAACTTTGTTAACCCTTTAGGTGTTCCACAAGAGTTAATGGCAGATGGAGAAACAATTTTGAAATTTCTATTTTTTGGAAAATTTTCCAATATAATCAATTTTTTCCAGGAGTAAAACAAGGGTTAACTGCCAAACAACACTCAAAATGGGTTGCCCTGATTCTGTAGTTTGCAGAAACACCCCATATGTGGTCGTAAACTACTGTTTGGCTGAACGGTAGCACATAGAAGGAGGGGAACACCATATGGGTTTTGGAAGGCAGATTTTGCAGGACTGGTTTTGTTTATACCATGTCCCATTTGAAGCCCCCTGTTGCACCCCTAGAATAGAAATTTCAAAAAAGTGACTCCATCTAAGAAAGTACACCCCTCAAGGTATTCAAAACTGGGTTTACAAACTTTGTTAACCCTTTAGGTGTTCCACAAGAGTTAATGGCAGATGGAGAAACAATTTTGAAATTTCTATTTTTTGGAAAATTTTCCAATATAATCAATTTTTTCCAGGAGTAAAACAAGGGTTAACTGCCAAACAACACTCAAAATGGGTTGCCCTGAATCTGTAGTTTGCAGAAACACCCCATATGTGGTCGTAAACTACTGTTTGGCCGAACGGTAGCACATAGAAGGAGGGGAACACCATATGGGTTTTGGAAGGCAGATTTTGCAGGACTGGTTTTGTTTATACCATGTCCCATTTGAAGCCCCCTGTTGCACCCCTAGAATAGAAATTTCAAAAAAGTGACTCCATCTAAGAAAGTACACCCCTCAAGGTATTCAAAACTGGGTTTACAAACTTTGTTAACCCTTTAGGTGTTCCACAAGAGTTAATGGCAGATGGAGAAACAATTTTGAAATTTCTATTTTTTGGAAAATTTTCCAATATAATAAATTTTTTCCAGGAGTAAAACAAGGGTTAACTGCCAAACAACACTCAAAATGGGTTGCCCTGATTCTGTAGTTTGCAAAAACACCCCATATGTGGTCGTAAACTACTGTTTGGCCGAACGGTAGCACATAGAAGGAGGGGAACACCATATGGGTTTTGGAAGGCAGATTTTGCAGGACTGGTTTTGTTTATACCATGTCCCATTTGAAGCCCCCTGTTGCACCCCTAGAATAGAAATTTCAAAAAAGTGACTCCATCTAAGAAAGTACACCCCTCAAGGTATTCAAAACAGGGTTTACAAACTTTGTTAACCCTTTAGGTGTTCCACAAGAGTTAATGGCAGATGGAGAAACAATTTAGAAATTTCTATTTTTTGGAAAATTTTCCAATATAATCATTTTTTTCCAGGAGTAAAACAAGGGTTAACTGCCAAACAACACTCAAAATGGGTTGCCCTGATTCTGTAGTTTGCAAAAACACCCCATATGTGGTCGTAAACTACTGTTTGGCTAAACGGCAGGACATAGAAGAAGGGGAACGCCATACGGTTTTTGGAAGGCAGATTTTGCTGGACTGGTTTATTTACACCATGTACCCTTTCAAGCCCCCTGATGCACCCCTAGAGTAGAAACTCCATAAAAGTGACCCCATCTAGGAAACTACGGGATAAGGTGGTTGTTGTTTTGGGACAATTTTTGGGGTAAATTAGATTTTTGGTTGCTCTATATTACTCTTTTTTGAGGCAATGTAACAAAAAAATGTAATACTAAAATTGTTTCTACATTCGCTATTTAGTTTTGTGGAACACCTAAAGGGTTAACATAGTTTGTAAAGTAATTTTTGAATACCTTGAGGGGTGTAGTTTCTTAGATGGGGTCACTTTTTTGGAGTTTCTAGTCTAGGCTACATCAGGGGGGGCTTCTAATGGGACATGGTGTAAAAAAAAAAAACTGTCCATCAAAATCTGCCTTCCAGAAACCGTATGGAGTTCCCTTCGTTCTATGCCCTGCCGTGCGGCTATATAGCCATTTACGACCACATATGGGGTGTTTCTGCAAACTACAGAATTGGGGCAATAAATGTTTAGTTTTGTTTGGCTGTTAACCCTTGCTTTATTACCGGCAAAATGGATTTAAATTTAAATTTTGCCCAAAAATAGGTGTTTTGGCACCGTTTTTATTTTATATTTTTAACACCGTTCATCCGAGGCGTTTGGTAAAAAGTTATTTTTATAGCGACGACTTTTACGCACGCGACGATGCCCAATATGTATGGCTCTCAGACTTTGGAGACACTAAGCAGGCATCCTAAAACTGCGGCCCTCCAGATGTTGTAAAACTACAATTCCCACCATGCCCTGATGATGGCTGTAGGTTGTCTGGGCATGCTGGGAGTTATAGTTTTACAACATCTGGAGGGCCGCAGTTTGAGGATGCCTGCACTAAAACTAATATTTTTTGGGGAAAGAAAAATTGTTTTCGTGTCTCCAAAGTCTGAGAGCCATAGTGTTTTATGTTCTCTAGTGAACTGTTGGGGATTATAAAAATTTAGTACTCCATGGAAGTGTGATACTCCCTGAAGCAATCGATAATGCAGAGGCCCGGATGATCGGGGCACGTGTCACATTGAGTTGTGGTGTCCTTCCGTATCCCCCTCTTGTGACACACTCTGCACTTTTTTTGGGTTCGTCCCTTCTTTCCAGTATGGGGGACCACACCTGGAAAGTGTTGGCCAGGGACGATCCGGGCGCCTCCAGTTCCCGAGGTACTCCGGCCTGCTCTTTCCCGGTCCGAAAAGATCAGGTCTTTGAGGACTGCCTCATAGAATTGGAGGAATGTCCCTGTGCTGCCAGCGCTTCGGGATAGTACAAAAGAGTTGTACATGGCAACCTGCACCATGTAGACCGCAACTTTTTTGTACCATGCCCGGGTTTTGCGCATGGCGTTATATGGCGTGAGGACTTGATCAGAGAGATCAACTCCTCCCATATACCGATTGTAGTCGACGATACAATCGGGCTTGAGGACCGTTGCCGCGGTACCTCGCACAGGGACTGGGGTGGTGCTGTTACCGTGGATTGTGGACAGCATAAGGACATCCCTCTTGTCCTTATACCTGACCAGCAACAGGTTTCCACTGGTAAGTGCACGGGTCTCACCCCTGGGGATAGGTACCTGGAGGGGGTAGGCAGGGAGGCCGCGTTGATTTTTCCGCACGGTCCCACAAGCGAACGTGGATCTGGCGGCAAGGGACCTGAACAAGGGAATGCTGGTATAAAAGTTGTCCACGTACAAGTGGTAACCCTTATCCAGCAGTGGGTACATAAGGTCCCACACGAGTTTCCCGGTAACACCCAGAGTGGGGGGACATTCTGGTGGTTGAATCCGGGAATCTCGCCCCTCGTACACACGAAATTTGTAAGTGTACCCTGAGGTACTCTCACAAATTTTGTATAGCTTCACGCCATACCTCGCCCGCTTTGTGGGAATGTATTGGCGGAAACTGAGTCTCCCCTTGAACGCAACGAGAGACTCATCAACCGCGACCTCCCTTCCAGGTACGTAGGCCTGCTGAAATGTGGCCCCAAAGTGATCGATGACCGGCCGTATCTTGTACAGCCGGTCATAGGCAGGATCACCTCGGGGGGGACATGCTGCATTATCGGAATAATGCAGACATTTCCGGATGGCCTCAAACCGGTGACGTGTCATGACCATACTGTACAGTGGGGTCTGGTATAGGACGTCCCCACTCCAGTATTGCCTGACACTGGGTTTTTGGACTAGACCCATATGCAGCACGAGGCCCCAAAATGTCCTCATCTCGGCTGCACTGACCGGCGTCCAGCCACCGGGTCTAGCCAAAACTGAGCCTGGGTTTTGAGCGACGAACTGTTGGGCGTACAGATTCGTCTGCTCCACCATCAAATTCACCAGTGGGTTACTGAAAAAAAAACTAAAAAAGTCTATTTCAGTAAACCCCACTGTGGGAATCTGGATTCCAGGATTGCCAGCGAAATCCGGAATCTCAGGCTCAAAGTCCACTGGGGGACACCAGCTAAGTTCATCGGCAGGGGGCTCCGGTGAACTTATTTGGTGGGCCGGGAAACCAGTACGAACCCCAGGGCGGCTCGTACTAGGGTGGGCCACAGGATCCCTAGCATGTGTGGCCCCTGGCTCCGCCTGGCGGCGTCTCCGCTGCCTTGGTGGCTCATCGTCATCCGATGATGATGAGGAGGATGCGGATGACAAAAGGAACGTGGGGTCATCCTCATCCTCACTGGGGCTCTCAGAGTCGGAGGCAATCTGGGCATATGCCTCCTCGGCTGAGAACACCCGGCGGGCCATGGGTGTGTGTGTGTGCGTGTGTATGTGCGTGCGTGTAAACCTTTATTCTATGTGCGTGTGTGTGGGGGCACGGGTGTTCACGTACTAAAAAGTCCAGGCAAAAAAAATGTGTTAGGAAAAAAAAAAAAAAAAAAAAGTTCAAACTTGCTGATCTGCGGTTCAACGCTGATCAGCGGTCGGTGGGGTGGTGGGGCGGGCGATGCGCTAACAGTGGACGGACGCTAAAAAGTGCCGGCCAGTCAGCGCACGCAGAAAAAAAAAAATGTGGTGGTGGGGGAAGGGTCTGGTGGTGGGGGGAGGGGGTTGGTGGGTGGGGGGGGGGGGCTGGTGGTGGGGGGGGGGGGCTGGTGGTGGGGGGGATGCGGGGGGGGCAAGTGGCGTGGGGTCTGGGGTCTGAAAGTTGTAAAAAAAAAAAGTTTGGAATAAATGTGTTTTTTTTTTTTTTTTTTTTCTAACTTTTCCCTTCTTTCCCTGCCTAACGGTGCCTCTCCCTCACTGACCCTAACCTACCTGGGTGGCGATGGGTGCAGGAGGGTGATGGATGCCGATTTAGGGGGACACAGGAGCTGGTGCTGGACGATGCTGCACGGTCAGGGTGCTGGACAGGAAGAGGAGGGGAGAGAGGAGCGCAGGAAGTTTGAATCTCGCGCCTCTCTCCCCTGCACCAATCAGCACCCTGGACAGCGGCGTTCAGCACCAGGGCCAGCTCCGCCTCTGCAAATCCTCGGACTGCGATTGGTGGTGTAAAATTACGCCACCGATCGCAGTCTTTTTCCGGTTCATCGGGTCACAGGACACCCGAATGGACCGGAAACGCAGAAAACCGCAGGTCTGAATTGACCTGCGGTTTTCTGCGATCGCCGATACGGGGGGGTCCAATGACCCCCCCCTGCGTTGTTACGGGATGCCGGCTGAATGATTTCAGCCGGCGTCCCGTTCCGATTAACCCCTGCGGCGCCGGAATGCAGATTTTAAGTCAGGACGTACCGGTACGTCCTCGGTCCTTAAGGACTCGGGAAATAGGGCGTACCGGTACGTCCTCGGTCCTTAAGGGGTTAACGTTGGCTCAGACTTAATCTGTTCTGGGCACTCTCTGGCCATATGGCCGTACTATTGACAAGCCCAGCAGAGGGGCCCTCTTTTGACGAGCCCCTGCACTTGAGTTATCCAGGGTGACGCGGGGCGCTGGGGTCATTTTTGGAGGCCGGGATGATCCTGCCTTTATCTGGGACACTTCCAGCTGAAGTTCTCTCAATTCTGTCCTTAGGGCCTAGACCACATCCTTTAAGAACTCTGAGTCTTCAGGTGCAGACCGACCTCCTGTAGAATGGGTGCTACTCACTACTCTCGCCACCACAGTCATGTGCTCCTCCTCTTTCTCCACAGCAGCTAGGTAGACACTGTAGAATATCATGTCGTGCGTAGTTCGGGTGCAATTTGTCCTGTAAGAATTTGTTGGAGAGCCCCACTATGAACTGGTCTCTTAGTAGCCAGTCCACCTCCCGGAACGCTCCCATGGCCTCTGGGTCTCTGTATTTAATTTAACGTCTCCTGTAGGGCATTGGAGTACTGCATCAGGGTCTCGCCCTCTCGCTGTGGTAGGTTGAAGAAGTTGCTCCATAGCTGCACTACTTTAGCACGCCCCCCCCCCCCCCCCCCCCCAGGCTCTATCCAGCAAGGAGAATATTTTCTCTAGGGTGTCTCTCTCGGATTCAGGCCTTACCATCACTGTCCATCTGAAGTCACCCTCTAGAGCCCCCAATGCAACCTCTGTCCGCAGCTCGGGGGTCAGGTTACACATTCTAACCACACTTCGCACTTTTTCAGTCCAGTCCTGCAACATTATGTTTTTACCGTCAAATTTTGCCAGATGACGCAACAGTGCCCCAATGGGGATGTGCCCTACTGGGGCTAGCATGGCGGGGGTAAGCTGTATTAGCAGTGTTGGGGCAAGTTGGCCTTGCAGCTGGGTCCTGGACCGGTGCCATTGGCGCCAGGGGAGGTCTCCTGCTGTGTTCCCGTCCATAATGGTTGCTGTATCCTACCGACTATGCCAAGATGTAAGCCGTGTACCAGGGTGGGCTTTCCAGGATACAGTGAAGTCATGAACGAGGAAAACAACTCCACCACCAGCTTTTGCCAAAACAGAATTTTACTTAAACGTGGTAATGAGCACAACCACAAATGCTGGATACCTCCCATAGATTTACATACACCTAGCCCGAAGGCTGAGACCCTTGTGCTGCACAGCACGGCGCCCTCCGATGGATGCAGGAGGAAAGCGTGGTAAATTACCTACTGGAGGGCATGACTAAACTGCCACACTTTACCTGTTATTACCCTAAAAAACAAGAATAACTGTATGGGTATGTGGTGCGGGCTAGCCTGCGGTGCAGCACAACAGGTTACAATTTTACAGTGTTCTACAGTATTCCCTCTTCCATAACTGGTCTTATAGCACGTGCCTGAGTATTCCTTCTGAGCAAAATGTCAGCCTGGCTTGAGTTTGTGGGAAGTTTATCAGCTCTCCAATGTGAAATGTAACTTTAAGTTATGGAGTCCTTGCAATAAACAGCCAGCAACACTTGTAGCCTCACACAAACAGAGATAAATTCAAGTATTTATAGAATAAAGATCAGGCGGCACTGCCTAAACCTCAGAGGCATGAACAAATTGGCAATCCTGTATACACGTGTATATAAATCATGCGGTGCTCAGCCAAAATAGTCTTCAATGAATCTCAAAACAAAGAGTAAATTGTAAGGCGGCACTCACCATTTGTTGAATATAGCTTCTTTATTAGTCTAAAAAGACATATACGTACATGGCAGGGGCAGAAAAACTGACGTCAGTGGCCAGAAGAACCGCATTTTTGCGAAACGGCAGTCACCGCTTTGAACTGCATGAAAGTTTGTCCGCCCCTGCCATGTATGTATATGTCTTTTTAGAGGAATAAAGGAGCTATATTCAACAAATGGTGAGTGTCGCCTTACAATTTGCTCTATGTTTTGAGATTAACACAAACAGAGACCCTAACTAACTAACTACAGGCCTGGTCTCAGTCTCTAGGCGCCAACACTGTAATGAGTTGCATGCACGATCATACTGACCCGGGTCTGCTCTGCATCCGCTGGTCCCACAGTGCATGCAGCTTTGCTCCTCAGCTCACATTAGCGTTCCTGAAAGCAACCTTCATTCCTCTGGACAGGATCAGGGTCTTGGGCAAGATCAGCTTCACTTAGCTGCCACTCTGGTCACTGAGGGATGCTCTCACACCTGGATGCCGTTGAATCCTCTGCTGACACAGTTCCTCAGTCTCAGCTCCCTCTAAGATGGCTGCTCCCTTTCTCTTCCTCTCTAGGCTCTGTGTAACCCCGCCTCTCATGAATATGGAAATATATGCAGTCTGTAGCTGTGTTTAGGAAACAGCGGCATCTTGTGGCCAAACAACAGAATGTCAGTCCAGATCATTTAATTTAATCTACACAGTGTTCAGACAAGTAGAGCTGTTTCCCCATCTAACAGCTATACTCTCTTGAGTATTTTGATCATTGAGATGACTATGTTAGTATTAGGATGGATCCACTGTTGGGTAGTCTATTACTACTTCTGGAGCATACATGACTATTAGGCCAGCCTGGTAGCACAGTGGTTAGCAGCATCTGCATGGCGTGTTGGTTTGTTCTGAGTACCCGTTTCCCCCACTTGGCTTCCTATGAAATTAAACCTATTGGGATGCTGTGTCTTATATATGTTCATTCGGAACATGGTGTAATGTGTGCCATTATAATCTGTGTATGATGCTGTGATGTATGTGTTAAATATGTACAGAATCAGTAAGCAATATGCAAATTTACAAAAAGAAAACTAGATTTATATTTTTTGCATCGACACTGAAACTACACATGAAACATACTGAATTACAATGTCTATGATGTCATATATATATATATATAATATATATATATAAAGTGATTACTTCCCTTGTTTTTTTTTTTTGGGGGGGGGGGGGGGGGTGTTGCACTAGACCTTGATTGCAAAGCTCTTTGTGATTGTCTGCTTTGTCACAGTTATCTGATTGGATCATCTTATAAGGGTACTTTGACACTTGCGTCAAAGTTTTCCGGTATTGAATTCCGTCCTGTGGGCTCAATACCGGAAAAAAACGGATCAGTTTTATTCTAATGCATTCTGAATGGAAAGCAATCCGTTCAGGATGCATCAGGATGTCTTCAGTTCAGTCCTTTTACGGTATTTAGACTGAGAAAAAAACGCAGCATGCTGCATTTTTCTCTCCGGCCAAAAATCCTGAACACTTGCCGGAATGCGCAGACCTTTGAAAATGTAAAATAAAAAAATACCGGATCCGTTATACTGGATGACACCGGAGAGACGGATCCGGTATTGCAATGCATTTGTAAAACGGATCCGTCTACAAATGGTTTCCGTTTGCATACAGAATTCCAGAATCCAGCAACGCAAGTGTGAAAGTACCCTAAGGCTTCATGCACACGGCCGTGCCGGTCTTTGCGGTCCGCAAAAAACGGAAGGCGCCCGTGTTGCCTTCCGCAATTTGCGGAACGGAATGGGCGCTGGCAATATAAATGCCTATTCTTGTCCGCAAATCGCGGACAAGAATAGGACATGTTATTTTTTTTTTGCGGTGCCACGGAACGGAGCCACGGATGCGGACAGCACACGGAGTGCTGTCCGCATCTTTTGCGGCTCCATTGAAATGAATGGGTCCAAAACGGCGGCTCGGGTGCGGACCCAAACAACGGCCGTCTGCATGAGGCCCAAGACAAAGCAATATGTGTAGTCAAATAGTTAGCTGAGTATCACAATTGTGAAAAGTTATCCCAGTAGAAACTGTACCAGGTCTATGTGTCTCTTGACATGTGGTAACAGAAGACAACCATTGTTTTTGGGTTTCAGTTCTTCATGCAAAACAGCACCTGCTGAGCTCAACCTCTTATGTAGCCAGTAATATGAAATAAAAGCCCTACAAAAGAACACATTTCACAAAGTTTGTTAGAATATAGATGCAAGTGATTAATATTACATTAAAAGGGTTTTGTGAGATTTTAATACTGATGACCTATCCAATGGACAGGTTGTCAGTATCTGATCGGTGAAGGTCCGAGACTCTGGACCCCCGCCGGTCAGCTGTTTGAGAAGGCACCGCGCTCCGTTCTCCCACCTCATTCCACGCCCTGCTGTCCTTGATTGACAGGCGAGCGTTCGTCTTCTCCTGCCGGCTCTGTGTGCTGGGTAAGTGTCGCGCCTGCGCAGTGCCGTTTACCCAGCACACAGGACCAGCAGAAGACGAACACTGGCCTGTCAATCAAGGACAGCAGGGCGTGGAATGAGGTGGGAGAATGGAGCCTCTAGGAACAGGAGCAACGCCCCTCCCCCCTTGCTCCTAGAGGCTAATTTGCATATTACAAAAGTAAGAATTGTGCCGTTAGGGGGCATCAATAAACATAAAAATAGCAGAGATAGATTCTGCTGACATTAGCACATCGCTAAAGTCAGACAGTTTAAGGGTGAATTCTGGTGACAGAAACCCTTTAATTGTTTTCATGTTAATGTACTGTATTGCAGAAGGTATAACTGAGGAATCCTCAAGAAAACCTTCATCACGAGCTTCATCTTATTATGATCAGAATAGAAGCAGTGAATGATGACACAACGCCCCTATAAGATGCTCTTGGTACAGTGATGATTGTACATGCTGATGAATAACCACAGACTTCATTACATCAGCTTTACTGCTTGACAGTTCCAGTTTCTTCCGTGTAATAATCCATTTGCATGAATGTTGTGCACAACCTAGTGGCTTTCTGGGGAAATGCAATAAGATTTCTTTAAAGACTATTCTTTTATCGCCATTTCATTATTTACCGTCTCTAGGGGCTCATGCACACGACCGTATGTATTTTGCGGTCCGCAAAAAAGGATCCGCAAAAAATACGGAAGATATCCATGTGCATTCTGGAACAGAACCACTGTCCCTTCATAGTACTGTACTATCCTTGTCCGTAATGCGGACAATAATAGGAAATGTTCTATTTTTTTGCAGAATGGAAATACGGACATACAGAAACAGAATGCACACGGAATAACTTCAGAAACTGAACGGACACGGAATGAAAATACGTTTGTGTGCATCAGCCCTAACTTTGTATTTCCTCGTTAAACCTTTTCACTGCTGAATCATATGAAACATTATTATTTTTGGGGGGTTGATAAACTATATATACAGTCATGAGAAAAGCAAAGTACAACCAAAAATACTAATCCGTTCAGGTTTTATAATTAGGTCCAACCTCAGATGAACAACAACACATGACACATTTTATCATTATTATATATTAAACAAAACTAGGATAAAATGCAGAGGTTGTGTGTGAAAATTAAGTACACCCTTAGGCCTCATGCACACAACCGTTGTTTTGGTCCGCATCCGAACCCCAGTTTTTGCTGCTCGGATGCGGACCCATTCACTTCAATGGGGCCGCAAAAGATGCGGACAGCACTCCGTGTGCTGTCCACATCTGTTGCTCCGTCCCGTGGCTTGCAAAAAAAATATAAACTGTCTTATTCTTGTCCATTTTTCCATCCGTGTTTTGCGGATCCGCAATTTGCACCCAATGGTCGTGTGCATGAGGCCTTAGGGTACTTTCACACTTGCGTTGTGAGGATTTGCCGGAACTGCCTGCCGAATCCGGAAATCCGTATGCAAACGGATATAATTTGTAGATGGATCCGGATATGGATCCGTCTGACAAATGCATTGAAATACCGGATCAGTCTCTCCAGTGTCATCCAGAAAAACAGATCCAGTAATTATTGTTCTCAAATTTTTAAAGGTCAGCGCATGCGCAGACCGGAAGACCGGATCCGTCAATGCGGTAATTTTAATTCCGGATCCGGCACTGAAACATTTCAATGGAAATTATTGCATTCTGGCAAGTATTACGGAATTTTGGACGGAGAAAATATCCCAGCATGCGGCCAAAAAACGTAAGAGGGAATGAACTGATACATCCAGATGCTTCCTGAACAGAATGCTCTCTATATAGAATGCATTAGGATTAAACTGATCCGTTTTTTTTCCGGTATTGAGCCCCTAGGACGGATGTAAAAATCAGCCAGCCCCTAGGACGGAACTCAATACTGGAAAAGAATAACACTAGTGTGAAAGTACCCTTTTGAAAAAAATAAAAATAAATGAAAAACAGACACAATGTCAGTTTTTGATGGCCATTTTTTTAACCAGTTTTGCATCCATTTTCTGGCCATCTGGCTGTTTTTTACATCTGCTTTTAACAGCCGTTAAAAAGGGCCATTAAAAATTGATGATTTTCATTGTCTTTTTTTATAAATAAAATCCCAACCCCTGCAGTATACATAATGTCCCCCATAGTGGACCCCAGCAGTAATAATGCCCCCCATAGTGGCCCCTTAGCTGTAATAATGTCCCCCATAGTGGTCCTCAGTAGCAATAATGTCCCCCATAGTGGTCCTCAGCTGTAATAATGTCCCACATAGTGGCCCCCAGCAGTAATAAGATCCCCCATAGTGGTCCTCAGCTGTAATAATGTACCCCATATTGGCCCCCAGCAGTAATAACGTCCCCCCCATAGTGGTCCTCAGCTGTAATAATGTCCTCCATAGTGGTCATCAGCTGTAATAATGTCCCCCATGGTGGCCCCCAGCTGTAATAATGTCCCCCATAGTGGCCCCTAGCAGTAATAACATCCCCCATAGTGGTCCTCAGCTGTAATAATGTCCCTCATAGTTGCCCCAGCAGTAATAATGTCCCCCCATAGTGGTCCTCAGCTGTAATAATGTCCCCCATAGTGGTCCTCAGCTGTAATAATGTCCCCCATAGTGGCCCGCAATGTCCCCTATAATGGTCCTCAGTTGTAATATTTCGGGTTTTTTTAAGCTGAAGGGAAAAAAAATACTCACCTCATCCACTTGCCCACGTAGAGGCAGTAGCTCGTCTCTGGACACTGAAGGACCTGTGCTCAAGCGTGATGACGTCACCATGAGAGGCACCATCAAGTTTGAGCACAGGTCCCTCAGCATCAAGAGATGAGCGACTGCCTCTGTGCAAGTGGATGAAGTAGGACATGTTCTATTTTTTTTACGCCCACTATTCACTGGCCGTTAAAAAACAACCATGTCCCCATTGACCTCAATTTGTTCTAAAAACGGCAGTGTGACGACGGTTACGAAAACAGTCGTCACGTGGCCTTTTTTCATTTGTCTTGTGAATGTAGCCTTACTGCTTACATAGGAATTAAGAGGGTAACTAGTGTAACACCCCAGAGTTGTGTTACTACACGCCTCTACCACGCTACTATCTTCTAAGTGCCTTTACCTTGTCATCTGATGTAATTTATATTATGTCTTCACAAATGTGCATCTTAACCATGTTAAATACAATTAATCCTTGTAATTTTCCAGGTTTACCAGCAGGTGGCAGCAATGCATTGGCCAGATACTAGTCCTAGTTTAGTATATCTAGGCTGGAATGGATTATTCCAGCTGAGCTCCCCCTCTGTGAGCGAAGTGGACTATTCCCACATCCTGCAGCATGGGTGGAGAAGGAAGTTAGAGTTAGTGTAGCCCACCCCTGCTAGGGGTAGGGTGTGTGTGTAGGAGATCCCCTGCATAGGGAAGACAGCAAGGATCTTGTATCGGCTGAGACCTGAACATATACCCAGCCTGAGAACCTTCGGGCTCAGCTGGATGAAGAAAGCACAGACAACCTCCAGAGTTGCAGGAAGAAAGCATCCCCTGAGAAATCATCTGTGAGTTAAGTCCAGAGACCTAGGAGAAGCCATTCCTCCTCAGCTAGTCTGTCCCCACAAAGCAGATTCCTGCCAATGATTGCTAAAACCTGCTGTGACCAGAGACCAAAGCTGTATACTGTTTGGATACAAGTTACCTTCAGTAAAGAAACATTTGAAGGTCTAAAGGTCTGCACATCATTTCTGCTGCAATATTCCTCTATAAGGCCTCTTTTCCATGGGCATGTGCGCTCCATTGCCGTATTGCAGACCGCATTTGCGGATCCGCAATACATGGGCGCCATTACGTGGGCATTCTGCATCACGGATGCAAACCCATTCACTTCAATGGGTCCGCAAATCCGGAGATGCAGAATGGTGCGGAACAGAACCACGGAATGGAACCCTATGGAAGCACTACGGAGTGCTTCCGTGGGGTTTCATCTCGTACTTCCATTCCGCAAAAAGATAGAACATATCCTATCTTTTCGCGGAACGGCTGGATCGCGGACCCATTCAAGTGAATGGGTCCGCAATCCGATGCGGCTGCCCCACGGACTGTGCTCGTGCATTGCGGCCCGCATTTTGTGGGCCGCAGCACGACCACTGGGGGCGTACACGCCCGTGGGAAAGAGGCCTTACTACTACTATCACTACACTCAAATTTATTGCAAGTGAGCCAGGAGTCCAGCCGTACCCAGGTAGGACACACTGTTGACACAATTATCATCACCCTACAGAGACATTATAGGCCATTACACCACTCTGGCATTCCTAATCTGGGACGTGCGTTACAACACCTTGGAAGGGCCCTGCAATTGGCGTCACAAACAAATATAGACTATTATCTACCCATATCCTGGCCCACTGCATAAGTGGCGTCAGCGTTACCCCATATCCTGCTCATTGCACTAGCAGCTAAGTGCTGCTAATCAAATGCCCTTGATAAATTGGTCATCGGCAAGTGTGACAATCTCTATAAAAGCAGATGTTTTGGCAGTTTGGCATTCAGATGTGTGTTATCATAATGCCAAGGAGGAAAGGCATTAGAAATTATCTTAAAGAAGCAATTGTTGCTGCCCATCAGTATGAGAAGAGTTATAAGATAATTTCTAAATAATTTGAATTCCAACATTCCACGGTGAAAAAGATTATTCACAAATGGAACATTAAAGACAGTTGACGATCTTCACAGGAATGGACGTCCCAGCAATTCACCCCAAGGCTAGACTGAGCAAAACTCCGAGAAATTGCAAAAAATCAAAGAGCTACACCTAAGACTCTACAGGCCTCAGTTAGCATGGGAAATGTTCAAGTTCGTGACATTACGATTAGTAATGGCTTGTGTGGAAGGGTTGCCAGGAGAAAGCCTCTTTTTTCTAAAAAGCCCATGGCAGCACGGCTCGGGTTTGTAAAGCTGCATCTGAGAAAACAAGACTAGAGACAAGACAAGACTTCTGGAACTATGTTGTTTGGACAGACAAGACCAAAGTGGGAAGTCAACCATCATCTACAGTGCCATGTTTGGCAAAAACCAGCTCAGCAAGTCAGCACAAACACTTCATACCCATTGTAAAGCACGGTGATGGAGGGCTGGTGATTTGGGCTTGATTTGCAGCCACATGACCTGGGCACCTTGCAGTCAGTAAATCGACCATGAACTCCTCTGTGTACCTGAACTGCACACGCACTAGTTTCACTGTCTGTCCCTGTGTAAGTGAATGGAGGCTGCTGAAGGCCCTTGAGCACCAATATGTGTTACATTTTATAAAGTTCAGGTTATGGTATGACCATAGAAAAGTATATAAGACAGAAGTATAGATAGATAGTGATTACTGTCCATTCCATGTGTTTGGTGTGTATGTACATGTGTATTTGTACATGCAGCTATTGAATGTACTTTAAATGCAGAAAAATTATGATTATGGTTTGAATAGTTAAATAGTGCCATCTGCTGTCTATTCTTTGTAACTATCATCTGTGATTATAGTTGATATAAAACATACAGGAAGAACCAATAGAATGCCCTAACAGGTGCATCTGCACTGGTATAATACAGGATACTGACATAGTAAATAGTCATTTAAAACAATATTTTTTATTTTTATTCTTTATTCAGTTAAATCAGTATAAATGTCTGAAAGCAGCATATTGCACTCCAAATTCTATCCCACGCAATACCACTCCTATCACACAGGGAATAGAGAGAATTTTTTTCAGACAATTTTAACTCCAATTATAATCTTTCACTAATTTTGCTAATAATCTATCCACAGCTTCATATATAATAGAACACAGACATTTTTCCTTAAGTTTTTTGTATTACATACTTTTTTTCACCTATGGTCCATGCTATATACTGAACAGATCCAGCACTGCAACTGTTAAATACAAAATAATAGCAAAACGGTAGTGTCAATAACCCCTTCAACCGGTGCGTCACAGTGACTTAGATAATGTATGATATGGCTGTATAATACAGCAGGCACCTGGCCGCAAAGAGGGGGAACAGTGATCATGCCGAACTCCATCATTCAACCCCAGATGCCACGATCAGCACTGATCACAGAGTCTGTGAGGGAAGCCAGAGGGATGTGGCTCCCTATGTCTCCTGATCAGAGCCCCCACAGTTTGATCGTGGGGTCTGATCACTTACCTTGACACCCGGGGAGCTACTGAAGCTTCCCAGGCCTGCCATGGTAAGTTTCCTGCTAAGCTGTGTATGAGGCACAGTTCAGCAGGGAGCAGGGTATAATGCCATTCACCCTAATAGATCTCTATTAGGGTGAATAGGACAAGGGATCAAAGGATCCCAGGTTCTATACCCCTAAGGGGGTAAAAAGTTATTATTATAAAAGTTTAAAAAAAAGTATTAAAAGTTTAAATTACCCCCTTTCCTAATATTACACATAAAATATATATATAAACAATAAAAAAAATAAACATATCAAGTATTGCTGAAAACATCTGAATTATAACAATATTTTTTTTTTTTAATTCCTGTGCGGTCCACAAAAATGGTACTAATAAAAACTACAGTTTGTCCTGTAAAAAACAAGTCCTCATACAGCTGTGTGGACGGAAATATAAAAAAGTTCTGGCTGTGAGAAAAAGGTGATGCAAAAAAGATTTTGAAATAAGCCCTCATATGGCTGCATGAACGGAAAATTAAAACGTTATGGCTATTGGAATGTGGAGAATATAAAACCAAAAATGGACCCAGTACTTAATCAGTTAAAGAAAGTTAACATTTTGCTAAGAGGATCTGTCACTAATTTATGCGGTGCTTAGTTAGTATAGCATAAAACTGGTAACAGATTCCCTTTAAGCAATGTAAAAATTTGAGTAAAATATACACTAAACACTTTTTAATTAAATAAAATACATTTTATTTATTTTTTTAAATGCACATAGAGCATACACTAATTTAACACCCACATATTTGGTGTCCCCATAACATGGTCAGGAATAAACAACGTAAAAAAGGGGAAAAAAACAAGGCAAAATAGTAATATAGTATCGGTAATCGTAACTAAATGCTAAACTCTGTGGCACTGAAGCCATGCACCTTAAAAAACCCTGTTTCAGAGGGCACAGACAACAGGCACTGTATACAGCCTGTATATAGTGTTTCCTGCATGCTGTTCCACCTCTCTATATGGTGCCTCCTGTCTGCAGTGCACCCCTGTACATACTGCCAGAAACAGATTTACTCCAGCCACCAGTCAGTTAAAAGTTCAGATTTATTCCTGTCTGCTGAGCCACCCCTGTATAAAGTGCCTCCTGCCTGCTGTGCCACCCTGTATATAGTGCCTGCTGTGCCGCCTCTGTATATAGCGCCTCCTGTCTGCAGCAATGCAGGCATGGTCTCTTCTAGACAGGTCTGCTCCTCGAGAATGTTGCAGGAGGTGCGATGATGCCACCATGAATTCATGCCAGCTGCATCACAGAAGAGAGCAGAATCATGGCGAAGGAGGGAACTAATGTTTCCCTTGTCCTGCCAGCTCTGCCAACTGCTTAATTGTGTCTGCATCCTAAGGACACAGATAAAATTGGGTGTAGGGCCTCGAAAACCGGGTGAATAGACGTGGTGATAGGGTGCCCGGGAGAGGGACGTGGTGACTAGTAGGAATCCCCGGAGAATTGCCAGGTCTGACCTGGACTGCTCTCATGTAGGAGGGGATTATGTGGCTTTCTGAGAAACAAAACCAGTGCCTCTCAGGTATCCCCTTCTAAGAACATGCAAATAACATAGGCCGTTCTTACATTGGGGCTTTCCACATTTATTCGCATATTAACTTCATTTATACAGGGAATTACCGTACTCACAGAAAGAAAATTCTGAAAAATTAACTTATTTATATGTATATACGTAAAAGAATAATGGAAGAAAATCCCGCATGGTCACAACAAATGATATCATACTGTAAATGCCACACTGCAGCGGGACATCTATATTTGTAACTGACTGAGGCCAAACTCTGAGGCTCAAAGGCCATCTGTAAGCATGTAGGCGGAAGCATGTGGCGAAATATTCATTTACATGGTTATTTTGCTAATTTAAAAAATGTTACATTTTCATATATTCTTGATTTGTTTTCATTTTTTCTTTTTTTTCCATAGGCAATACTAAGCATTTTTCTAACTATACAATACAGTCAGCCTGCATTTTCCGGTTATGTATATGTAATAACTGGCGTATTGTGACATCATCCTACAGGTGTGTTAGGGCTCATGCACACGACCATATGTATTTTGCAGTCTGCAAAAAACGGATCCGCAAAAAATACGGATGATGTCCGTGTGCATTCCGTATTTTGTTGAACGGAACAGCTGGCCCCTAATAGAACAGCCCTATCCTTGTCTGTATTTTTTTTTGTGGAATGGACATACAGACATACTGAAACGGAATGCACACGGAGTAACTTCCGTTTTTTTCTGGACCCATTGAAATTAATGGTTCCGTATATGGTCCGCAAAAAACCCCAGAACAGACACGGAAAGAAAATACGTTTGTGTGCAGGAGCCCTTAATGATATCTATATATGATTGACAAATTCTGGAGTCATTAAAGGGATTAACTATAGCGATGGCAGCCATAGCACTTGTTATGGGATCCAGAGGTGGAGGGGGCCCAATCAAGTGCAAGAATATTGTACCTTTTTGTGGGGAAAAACAATATGGTGGCTTTTTGCTATAATGTGGGTTTTCTGATCTATGGTGCTGTTATACAGTATGTGTCTTTAATTATTGCTATTTATTCTTCTGGTTTAATTTTCTTCACTATGTTGGTGGGGGCCCCATCTAATTTTGCTATGGGGCCCTATGAATTATAGTTATGCCCCTGAGGGGTTGTCTCAGGATAGACAATGTCCAATTAGGCTGAGTTCACACTACAGTTATTTGGTCAGTTATTTCCATCAGTGATTGTGAGCCAAAACCAGGAGTGGAGGCTACACAGAGATAAGGTGTGGTGGAAAGATCTGCACCTGTTCTGTGTTTTTGACCAGGACGTGGTTTTGGCTCACAATAAACAATAATGGGCTCATGCACACGACCGTATGTATTTTGTGCTCCGCAAAAAAACGGATCAGCAAAAAAATACGGATGACGTCCGTATTTTGCGGAAAGGAACAGCTGTCCCCTAATAGAACACTCCTATTCTTGTCAGCCCTTACTGATAGAAATAACTGACCAAATAAGTGAAGTGTGAACTCAGCCCTGGTGGATCCCTAACTGCTAGGATGAAGTCGGCAGAATCACCCCCATGACACTTTGTCTCCTCCTAACTCTGCTCAGCTTCTGTTTTGGTTGTTCTATTATAGTCAGTGGCGGTTCATGCAGCCCGGGAAAAACTGCGTGGAACCAACAGAGATGAAACGGCACAGTGCTTTCACAGTACGCCACCACTTTGTTCAATACTGATTATGTAGAACTGTGAGACCTGACAATAAGATTACTCCATGCTCTTTGACATCTTGTCTAGCACGTCGCTACACAATGTCCTCCTTACATTTGTTTCCCTTTTCCTTCCTCGTAGCCTAGCAGTGCCCACTGCCCAGGTGCTTAATGCCAAAGCTCAAAATGACCATTGAACTCTTGATTGACTCCCAGGGGCGTACATAGAAATCACTGGGCCCCATAGCAAGAATCTGAATTGGGCCCCCTAACCATGCCCACTACCCACCACTGGCCCATCCCACCTCCTGTCCTGGCTCCTCCCCTGCCACTCCCTCCCCCCATTTGCCAATAAAGAAATGTATACATACGTTTGTACGTATTCGTACTGACCCAGAGAATGAAGGGCACAGGTCAGTTTTAAGGCAAAGGGAATGCTGTAGGAACAAAACCCTGTGGTATCTGAAACTATGTCCTATGTGAGACTACAAATAACAAATAAGTGATAGCTCTCTGAATACAGATAACACTGTGGCTCTCTGATTACCGAAAAAGTTGTAGTGTTACCTGCAGTCTTATGTAAAACCACAGATAACACTAGTTTAGATCATGTAGTAGTGTTACCTACGTCCTTAGTGTGCCTCCCTGTGTCTCTCTGTCATGGTCACTCCCAGGCTAGGTGTTAGAAGGTCGTAGAGGCTGTCTGCACGTGATGTCATCTGACAGCCTCTTTTAATTTTGCTTTGTTGTTGATGGTAATGAGCACACCCCTAGTCATGTGCAGCATAGTGGTCATTACTATTTAAGTCTGGCTACTCCCTTCACTCCTTGCGGTGTATAGCTTCATTTGCAAGTGGAAGAGCTGGTGTGTGTTGTCTTCTCTGGTGTTGTTTCCTTTGCCTTCTGGTATCTGGTCTGAGTCAAGACCCCTGTTCCTTCAGCTTAAGGAATGGGTCATCTTTGGGCCCTGTCACTACCTCAGGGCATTACAGGGTAGTTAGGCTTTATGTTCCAGTGAATGAACGGTCCTACCACTGAGGTCCGTTCATTCGGTTAGAAGTCAGGGCCAGGGTTGGGATTTATTAGGTCGTGACCTTTTCCTCCCCCCAGGCTTCTAGGCCAGATACCCCCCCCCCCCTTTCTTGTGTTTGGTGTGGTGTTCCCTCCCACACCTCATTGTGACACTCTCCCACGGGACTCCATGCTGCTGGCGCTTCCTCCTCTTTCTTCTTCTTCCCCCGCACAGAACGTCCTGATGCAGCTGCGTCAAGACATAGGAACACTGTGGGCATGTTGATGGACACACACACATACACAGGGACGGACACACATACATAGAATAAATATGATCACATCACTGATCCTGCCTGTCCATTTTGGTAAAGCCGGGCATAGGTGGGCTATGTCAGGCTTTAGCAGAAGGGGAACTGGATAATGGACACAGGGAACCATATGTATGCGAGCACAGCTGAACAAGTGCAGGGCAGGAGCCCGCATACACATTGCTCCTCCTGCCTGTATCATTTTGGGGGACATTAGGATAACCCTTGCTGCTGATGCTGAGTGTGCACCTAGCTACCAATCATATTCCCCTCCCTAATGGCGGGATGTAGGAGGAAAGAACACTGTCCCCCGATTCCTCTCTGAGCCTCTATGATCCCCCCAAAACTCCACTGCTTGCTGCTGCCCTCAAGAATACCTGTATCCAAACAACCAACCATATAGACCAGTCCGGAGCGGTCCTTGAGTCTGGGCTGGGGGGGGGGGCTGCACTCATTTCCACTGGCTGATGACTTTAGAGCGGCAGACTTGAGCGCAGGGGGGGGGCGAGAAGAACACAAGTGCCGCTGCCGCATTCATGGGTCCATACTTTATTGACTAAGTAGCAGGACATGTAGGGCATACATAGGGGATGTCCTTGCACTTACGATTATTTCTGGGTGCCGCTATGCTACGCCGCTGTGTCTCTCGTTACATTCTCCTGCACTGCATGCTAAGTAACAGCATCGGAACACCAGGGAGGAGACATCAGTTTTTCTCCGTGGGCGTTCCTTCTCCCTGGCTGTAGCGTTGTCCAGTCTCAGCGCAGAACGTCTGTCACGATCAGTGGGTGGGGGGGGGGGGGAAGCCACACTGAACACAGGAGGGGAGGGGAACAGTAATTGGGCATGGAAACTAGGGAAGAAACAGGTCACCTCCTAGACAACCCTAGTCCGGGCCCTGACTACCTATCAATATGAATAGACCTTTGTGACGGACTGAACCGTCACTGGGGCTGCTGGAGAAGCCTGAGGGCCAGCCTCCTTCCTACAGACTATGGACCGAGAACTATGGAGACCCCCTCAGACCTTACAAGGAACTATGAACCCTGATTTATGTGTGGAATTTATATGCCACATATTTCCTATTGCACATTAAAAAGGCATGGTGTGGATTCAGCAACACAAAAAGGGTTAACTCTGCACTGAGACTCCCACTGATTGTGTTAGTGATGGGATTAAGGCAGTTGATTATAATAGCAGCCGACTCCTATGATACACTCAGGAGATAATCCTATCACATGTGTCTCCTCTTCCTATTCATTCATTATGGAGGGGGTGAAGATATCTGTTTGCATGTTCATTGTTGATTGCGTCAAAGACAATGCCAGTGTGTTTGTTAATTGCGTCACAGACAATGTTTAAACTGTACAGGATTGGCTGCTAAGTCATGTCCTCAGTATGTCATGTGTATATAAGTCAATGCTGTGTATTCAATAAAGAGCCTCGTCTCATGTGTATGGGGATTTCTATACACTGTATACTCCCCTGGCTATAACTCCTAGCTCTTGTAAGAGCTGTTCCTGCTCTCTGGATTTAGGAGAGGTTCACCCACTGGAGCCTGGAGCCTAGGTCCAGGGTGGTTAGGAGACAGTGAGACCTCAACCAAGCGTCGGCGGTTCGTGGGGTCTGCAGTGCTTACAGTCAAGTGGAGTGCTTGGAGTCCCCGGGAAGCACTAGGAGCATCCATCGATGGAGGTACCCGGTCGGGGTGCCAGGAGATCCGTTACAACCTTGAAGGTGAGAATATTCATAAGCAGGATACCTAGGCCCTGATTTCCCTATAAGGCCCTGGAATAAGTATAGGACCAGAGATAACCCACTCCTCCCCAGATAGATGAATGGATGTCTCATGCCCAGATACAATAACAGGGAATATAACAAATACAAACAAATGCAACACTTAACTTCTGTAGAGATGGAAGAACAGGAACACCAAAAATAATCAGTTTCTATGAGGAGGTAAGTTGTAGACTTGACAGTGGCGAATCAATGGATGTCATATATCTGGACTTCGCCAAAGCATTTGACACTGTACTGCATAAAAGGTTAGTATATAAAATGAGAGTGCTCGGACTGGGAAAAAATGTCTGTATGTGGGTAGGTAACTGGCTCAGTAATGGAAAACAGAGGGTGGTTATTAATGGTACACACTCAGATTGGGTCACTGTCACTAGTGGGGTACCTCAGGGGTCAGTACTGGGCCCTATCCTCTTCAATATATTTAATAATGAACTTGTAGAAGGCTTGCACAGTAAAATATACATTTTTGCAGATGACACTAAACTGTGTAAAGTGATTGACATGGAAGAGGACAGTATACTGCTACACATGGATCTGTATAGATTGGAGGCTTGGGCAGAGAAGTGGCAGACTAGGTTTAACACTGACAAATGTAAGGTTATGCACATGGGTAGGAATATTACAAGTCACCCGTACATACTAAATGTTAAAACACTTGGTAACACTGACATGGAAAAGGACCTAGGAATTTTAGTAAACAGCAAACTAAGCTGTAAAAACCAGGGTCAGGCAGCTGCTGCCAAGGCCAATAAGATAATGGGTATCTTACTATGTTACTATGTTACCAGAGAGGATCTCACACTAGCTCAGCCAAACCCAAATGAAGCTATCAACCGCATAGTCAGAAGGGTGGGGTGAGACTATAAAGGGTAGAAGTGATGACCACTGAGCAACAGCTGAGAAAAGGGAAGTGGTCATTAACCTTATCAACACTGAATCAAGAGAAATCAAGGAGACTGTTAGATTCCTCCACGCTCAGACGATTTCCTGATATCAGTCACCTGAGGGACCGTGACAGTACCCCCCTTCTACGGGTAACCTCCGGGCACCCAGGACCGACCTTATCAGGATGGGCTTTGTGAAAGGCCTTCAGCAGACGATTCACGTTAACATTGGCTGCTGGAACCCACATCCTCTTCTCTGGTCTGTAACCCTTCCAGTGGATGAGATACTGGAGGGATCTACCGAGAACTCAAGAGTCCACAATCCTGCTGATTTGAAATTCTAAATTACCGTCCACCATGACAGGAGCAGGAGGCAAGGAGGACGGCTCAACAGGTTTGACACATTTCTTCAACAACGACTTATGAAATACATTATGAATTTTCAAAGCCTGAGGAAGTTCAAGATGGAAGGCTACAGGGTTAACAATGGCAGTGATCTTATATGGACCAATACATTTTGGGACCAACTTCCAAGAAGGTACCTTAAGCTTAATGTTTCTTGTGGATAGCCACACAGAATCACCCACTCTCAGGTCTGGACCTTTCATACATCTCCTGTCAGCCGCATGCTTATACCTGTTGCCCATCTTTTTCAGGTTATTTAGAATTTTCTGCCAAATCGAAGACAAAGAAGAGGAAAATCGTTCCTCCTCAGGAATACCGGAAGTTTGAGAACCAGAAAATATGCCAAACTGTGGATGGAATCCATATGCCCCAAAAACCGCGACTTATCAGTGGACTCTTGTCTACGGTTATTAATGGCAAACTCAGCTAAGGACAAGAATGAATACCACTCCTCCTGGTTCTCTGAAACAAAACATCTTAAGTAAGTCTCCAGATTCTGATTGGCGCTCTCTGTCTGTCTCCGTTTGACTGAGGATGAAAAGCCGAAGAAAAGGACAATTGCACCCCCAGTCGAGTACAGAATGCTTTCCAGAATCTGGAAACAAACTGAGTCCCCTGATCAGACACCACATCAGAGAGAATGCCATGTAGTTTCACAATGTTATCGAGAAACACCTGTGCAAGAGTCTTGGCATTAGGTAGAGCAGGCAATGCTATAAAATGCACCATTTTGCTAAACCGATCAATCACCACCAGAATCATGTTTTTTCCCAAAGAATTCGGTAAATTGGTGATAAAGTCCATTGACAAATGCGTTCAAGGCCTGGACGGGATGGGTAACGAAAGAAGAGTATGTGTCACCTTAGCAGAGCACAGGTACAACAGGCTGACACATTGTCCTCAACACACTTACGCAGCCCCCGGCCACCAAAATCTGCGCGAGATGAGATCGACAGTGGATCTACTCTCAGGGTGTCCAGCCAACACAGTACAGTGATGTCACTCAAATACCTTATGACGTAAGTCTGAAGGAACAAACAATTTCCCTGGAGGACAAGAGTCCGGAGCATCTTGGGCATCCAACACCTTAGACTCAAGATCAGGATATAGGGCAGATATGACTACCCCTTTAGAAAAAATAGGACTAGGATCTTTAGAATCACCCCCCCCCAGGAAAGCTGTGCGACACAGCATCCGCCTTGATGTTCTTAACCCCAGGGCGGTAGGTGACAATATCTCTGGTGAAAAACAGC
The DNA here is from genome assembly GCF_014858855.1 of Bufo gargarizans. NCBI lineage: Eukaryota > Metazoa > Chordata > Amphibia > Anura > Bufonidae > Bufo > Bufo gargarizans. Next base: position 163,378,493 of record NC_058081.1, read on the forward strand.
GACCATCTGGCCTGCCTTGGATGCAGTCGTTTAGCCGACTCAAGGTAAGCCAGATTACCGTAATAGGATAAATTGCTCCTTCCAACCAATGGCGCCATTCTTCAAAAGCCAACTCACGTCATAATTCAGCAGTCGAAAGTTTTTTACAGAAAAAAAGCACATGGGCGCCATTTACTAGGTGAAGGACCTTGCAACAAAACTGCTTCCATTCCTACCTCGGATACGTCAACCTCTACAATGAATGGCTGAGACACGTCCAGTTGCACCAGAATAGGGGCTGAAGCAAAACATTCCTTCACAGCAGAAAAGGCTTGTAATGCAGCATCAGACCAAACAGAGAAATCGACCCCCTTCCTAGTCATGTCTGTTAAAGATTTAACCACAGTTGAATAGTTCAAGATGAATTTACGGTAGTAGTTGGTGAATCCCAAAAACCGCATAAGCGCTTTCAGATTTTAGGGTCGATCCCAGTCCGACAATGCACGTACTTTCTCGGGATCCATACGAAAACCTGAGGGTGAGAGCAGGTAACCCAGGAATTGCACTTCCTGAACAGAAAAAAACAAATTTTTCCATCTTCACATACAATTTATTCTCTCTAAGGATCTGTAACACCTGTCTCACATGATCCTTACTGCAGAGTAGACAGAGGGGACGGGGCCTTCTGTTCACTCCGGGCCCCCCTCAGCAGCGGGCACCATAGCAACGGAGTGGTCGTCTGCCTATATTAGCAGTACGCCACTGTTGACTCTTAATATTGTTGTAATGCTGTAATATATACTGTACAAAAAAAAAAAAAACATTCCACCCTGGTCCAGCAAAGACATGTCACTACAAGGCAGTGTAACTGCTACAGCTGTATAAATTCTCATGCAATTCCAGCTGAATGTTAGCGAATATTGTCAGTGAATTTAAAATCCAAATTTCAATTGTGGATTTCTTTTTGGAAAATCAACAGTGAATTTTCCTATGGGAAAGCTGTGCTGTGTGAACATAGCCCTAAGATGCAACATGCTTTGCAAGCTTTATAAGTAGGCATTTAGTTAATATACGATTTTAACTCTAATTATAAAATGTAGATCATATTCAGCTTAAAGGCTATGTACACCTTCGGAGGCAATCCTTTTTTCAATTGGCCTTTATTAAAAATATTGAGCTGTTCTGTCACAAAGGGTTAACTGTTTTTCTAAGGGCTCATGCACACGACTGTATGTATTTTGCGGTCCGCAAAAAACGTATCCGCAAAAAATCCGGATGACGTCCGTGTGCATTCCGTATTTTGCGGAACAGAACAGCTGACCCCTAAAAGAACAGCACTATCCTTGTCCGTAATGCGGACAAAAATAGGACATGTTCTATTTTTTTCAGAACGGAAATACAGACATACGGAAACAGAATGCATGCGGAGTAACTTCAGTTTTTTTTTGCAGATCCATTGTAGTGAATGGTTCTGCATCCGATCTGCAAAAATAATGGATGGGACACGGAAAGAAATTATGTTCGTATGCATGAGCCCTAACTGAGAGGTTATAAACACTTATCTAAGCCGCATTCTTATTAGTAAGATAAGAACTGAGCTTTAATGAGTGTTTGGGAGGTCAGAGAGCAGAGATAAGGAGTCCGTCTGCTCCTGGTCTGACAGAAAATCCAAAGGCTGCTTCTAGAGCACGTCACCTATGTACAGAAAAAAGGAAGCCAGATTTTTTAATAAAGACCAATTAAAGCAAATATTTTTAGCTCAAAATGAGTACAATTCAATAATTTACAAAAATTGCCTTTAATGATGCGATTTAACCACCTCCAGCCGCCCATAGACTAAAAGTGTCCGGGAGGTGGTTCTATATCTCTGATTGGAAGTTCCTGAACGTCCATTTAGAGACTGCAGCTAAATGGATGCTATTCGTGCAGCTGCAGATCGGGTTGCCCGCTGTCAGTGACAGCAGGGCAACCCTTAGAAAAGGCAGGGACAGTTCCCAGGTGTCCCTGCCTTCTAGATCGCTATATACACAGCGCTCACCGAGTGCTGTGTATACAGTGCAGGAAGCGCTATGCACTTCCAGTTCCAGCCCGGCGGTCATGTGATCGCCGGGGCCGGGAGAGTGCAGGAACTGTGAGGTCTTTCAGAGACCTCGATCAGCCCTGCACTGAGGCTGTACAGTGCAGTATTGTGCTGTATAGCCTCTCTGGTGTGTGTATTTCCCCTGACTGGGGATACTATGTCAGCCCCAGTTACAGGAGAAATCAATAGTGGGAAAAAAAAGTGAAGTTAAATGTCCCCAGAGGTCTTGTATGACCTTATGGGGGACGAAAAGTGTTTCACATCTAAAAAAAAAATTCCCAAAGTAAGGAGTAAAAATAAAAAAGGTAAAAATAGAAAAAAATAAAATAAAATAGACATATTTGGTATTGCTGCATCCGTGACGGTCGGCTCTATAAATATATCACATGATCGACTCAGTCCGATAAACACCATAAAAAAAAACTGCTTACAAAAAAAAAAACATTTTAGTCACCTTACATCACAAAAAGTGCAACACCAAGTGATCAAAAAGGCGCATGTCCCACAAAATGGCACCAATAAAACCGTCACCTCATCTCGCAAAAAATGAGCCCCTACAAAAGAAAATCTCTAAAAAAATAAAAATAAAATATAGCTCTCAGAACATGGAAACACTAAAACATCATTTTTTTGGTTTAAAAAATGCTGTTCTTGTGTTAAAGTGAAATAAAATTTAAAAAGTATACATATTAGGTATTGCCAAGTCCGTAACAACCAGCTCTATAAAAATATCACATGACCTAAACCCTCGGGTGAACACCGAAAAAAAAAAAAAAAAAAAACGTGTCAAAAAAAGTCTTTTTTGTCACCTTACATCACAAAAAGTGCAACACCAAGTGTGTATGTCCCACAAAATGGTACCAATAAAACCGTCACCAATGAGACCCTGCATAAGAAAATCGTTCAAAAAGTAAAAAAAACTATAGCTCAGAACATGGATACATTAAAACATAATTTTTTTGTTTCAAAAATGCTGATATTGTGTAAAACTTAAGTAAATAAAAAAAGTATACATATTAGGTATCGCCACGTCCGTAAAGATCTGCTCTATAAAAATGTCACATGACCGAACCCCTCAGATGAATCTTGTAAAAATAATTAAATAAAAACTGCTAAAACAACACATTTTTTGGTCACCTTGCTAAAGTGTTACAATGAATGATCAAAAAATCATATGTACCCAAAAATAGTACCAATAAAACTGGCACCTTATCCCCTAGTTTCCAAAATAGGGTCACTTCTTGGGAGTTTCTACTGTAAGGGTGCATCAGGGGGGCTTCAAATAGGACATGGCATCTAAAAACCATGTGGTGCTCCTTTTCTTCTGCGCCCTGCCGTGTTCCCATACAGCAATTTATGACCACATGTGGGGTGTTTCTGTAAACTGCAGAATCTGGGTAATAAATATTGAGTTTTATTTGGATGTTAACTATCGATGTGTTAATGAATTGGATTAAAATGGAAAATCTGCCAAAAAAAGTGAAATTAAAAAATGTTATCTCCATTTTCCTTTAATTCTTGTGGAACGCCTAAAGGGTTAACAAAGTTAGTAAAATCGGTTTTAAGTAACTTGAGTGGTGTAGTTTTTACAATGGGGTCATTTAGAAGGCTATCCACTATGTAGGCCCCACAAAGTGACTTTAGACCTGAACTGGTCCTTAAAAAGTGGGTTTTGGCAATTTTCTTAAAAATTGTAAGAATTGCTTCTAAACTTCTAAGCCTTCTAACGTCCTAAAAAAATATAGTGACATTTCCAAAATGATGCCAACATAAAGTAGACATATGGGGAATGTTAAGTAATAAAATGTATCACTTTCTGTTTTAAAAGCAGAGAAATTGAAATTGTAATGTTTGGTAAATTTGGGATTTTTTCATAAATAAAGGTGAAATATATTGACTCAAATTTATGATTAGCATGCAGTACAATGTGTCACAAGAAAACAATCTCTGAATGGCTTGGATAAGTAAAAGCATTCCAAAGTTATTACCACATAAAGTGAGATATGTCAGATTTGCAAAATTAGGCCTGGTCAGGAAGGGGGCAAATGGCCCAGATGTGAAGTGGTTAAGATCATAAATGTGTAGCTGTTATTTCATTCATTTATCATTTGTAATGTGTAGGGCAGTGTTTTTCTAATATACTTTATTAGGGAAATACGTGTTAGTGTTGCTAAGGAAATTCTGTCTTCAGTTTTCTACTGAACAGCGAAGGATGGTACCTGTAAATGCAGAGGCAGGCTTCTCAACTGCCTATCTTCTTGTACTGCCAAGATACAGTATGAAAATTATATGGGGATGAAGGATCGTACTAATAATCGTTCATCCCCAAACAATATAGTAAGTGCAGTTAAATGTACTAAGTGAGTGGCAAGCTATTTGCTATTCTGTATTTCTGTTGATTGGCTGTCGTTTACAGGAAGGTGTAAATAATCCCTTAGATAATTGTGGCACATGAGTTGTAAAGTTGTGTGTTTTGGATCTTCGTTCCTTGATGACTTTTAAAATAAATTCATGTACATGCTGATTTATGTTGTAATCACTGTGCAAAGGCCAGGCAAACCTTTTTGTGGATCTGTTTGACAGTATGATGTAGAGGAACCCAACAAGGGCTTCTCACATTACATGTAAAATGTGATAATCATTCATTGTAGGACATCAGACGGGAGTTTAATTGCTATAACATGCCATGTAAGCTGCGGCACAGATCACTGGCATAATTGCTTTAAAGCAAGGTTTCCATGTAATTGAACCTGAACTTTGTAAATCTATTTCTGTGTGTAATATTCTATGTTTAGTGTCCAGTTGTGGACAAACACTGGTTTACAGTGTAGACCTCAGAGCAGGGACCAGTAGACCTTAATGTCCTGCCACCAGATCAAGGTCAGAGACTGTTATGGAGGCCAGAAAAATGATAGCTAAACCCACAATTTTGTCTGGGCAGGCCAACCATCTAATGTGTCAGATGTCCTGAGACTCTCCCTAATGACAGATATTCAGCATGTTGGATTTAAAAATGCCTGATCTTTTTAATCTCAAGGGAGAACCACTGGCAGAGATACCTGGGAGTGGCTTATTCCCTCTCCCTATTAAAAACCTATGGAGTCGAGTTGTGACCCTGGGGGCCATTTTGCTGGAGGCTATAAAACACAGGGTCTTGTATCCAGGAGCCACTTGTGGAAACATCACGGAGTTTAGGCAGAACCCAATGAATTACAGTGGGGCAAAAAAGTATTTAGTCAGCCACCAATTGTGTAAGTTCTCCCACTTAAAAAGATGAGAGGGGCCTGTAATTTTCATCAAAGGTATACCTCAACTATGAGAGACATAATGAGAAAAATAAATCCAGAAAATCACATTGTCTGATTTTTTAATAATTTATTTGTAAATTATGGTGGAAAATAAGTATTTGGTCAATAACAAAAGTTAATCTCAATACTTTGTTATATACCCTTTGTTGGGAATGACAGAGGTCTAACGTTTTCTGTAAGTCTTCACAAGGTTTTCACACACTGTTGCTGGTATTTTGGCCCATTCCTCCATACAGATCTCCTCTAGAGCAGTGATGTTTTGGGGCTGTCGCTGGGCAACATGGACTTTCAACTCCCTTGAAAGGTTTTCTATGGGGTTGAAATCTGGAGACTGGCTAGGCCACTCCAGGACCTTGAAATGCTTCTTACGAAGCCATTCCTTCGTTGCCTGTGCAGTGTGTTTGGGATCATTGTCATGCTGAAAGACCCAGTAACGTTTCATCTTCAATACCCCTGCTGATGGAAGGAGGTTTTCACTCAAAATCTCACGATACATGGCCCCATTCATTCTTTGTTTTACACGGATCAGTTGTCCTGGTCCATTTGCAGAAAAACAGCCCAAAGCATGATGTTTCCACCCCATGCTTCACAGTAGGTATGGTGTTCTTTGGATGCAACTCAGCATTCTTTCTCCTTCAAACACGACGAGTTAAGTTTTTACCAAAAAGTTCTACTTTGGTTTCATCTGACCATATGACATACTCCCAATCCTCTTCTGGATCATTCAAATGCTCTCTAGCAAACTTCAGATGGGCCTGGACATGTACTGGCTTAAGCAGGGGGACACGTCTGGCACTGCAGGATTTGAGTCCCTGGCGGCGTAGTGTGTTACTGATAGTAGCCTCTGTTACTTTGGTGCCAGCTCTCTGCAGGTCATTCACTAGGTCCCCCCGTGTGGTTCTGGGATTTTTGCTTACCGTTCTTGTGATCATTTTGACCCTGGGGGTGAGATCTTGCGTGGACCCCCAGATCGAGGAGGATTATCAGTGTTCTTGTACAGTGGGATGCGAAAGTTTGGGCAACCTTGTTAATCGTCATGATTTTCCTGTATAAATCGTTGGTTGTTACAATAAAAAATGTCAATTAAATGTATTATATAGGAGACACATACAGTGATATTTGAGAAGTGAAATGAAGTTTATTGGATTTACAGAAAGTGAGCTATAATTGTTTAAACAAAATTAGGCAGGTGCATAAATTTGGGCACCACAAAAAAGAAATGAAATCAATATTTAGTAGATCCTCCTTTTGCAGAAATTACAGCCTCTAAACGCTTCCTGTAGGTTCCAATGAGAGTCTGGATTCTTGTTGAAGGTATTTTGGACAATTCCTCTTTACAAAACATCTTTAGTTCATTCAGGTTTGATGGCTTCCGAGCATGGACAGCTCTCTTTTAAGTCACACCACAGATTTTCAATTATATTCAGGTCTGGGGACTGAGATGGCCATTCCAGAACGTTGTACTTGTTCCTCTGCATAAATGCCTTAGTGGATTTTGAGCAGTGTTTAGGGTCGTTGTCTTGTCAAAAGATCCAGCCCCGGCGCAGCTTCAGCTTTGTCACTGATTCCTCGACATTGGTCTCCAGAATCTGCTGATACTGAGTGGAATCCATGAGTCCCTCAACTTTGACGAGATTCCCAGTCCCTACACTGGCCACACAGCCCCACAGCATGATGGAACCACCACCATATTTTACTGTAGGTAGCAGGTGTTTTTCTTGGAATGCTGTGTTCTTTTCCTCCATCCATAAAGGTTTTGGAATCAATAAAATGACAACAGTGCCCACATTTATGCACCTGCCTAATTAATGTTTAAACAATTATAGCACACTTTCTGTAAATCCCATAAACTTAATTTCACTTCTCAAATATCACTGTGTGTGTCTCCTATATGATATATATAACTGACATTTTTTATCGTAACAACCAACGATTTATACAGGAAAATCATGACGATTAACAAAGTTACCCAAACTTTTGCATCCCACTGTATGTCTTCCATTTTCTAATAATTGCTCCCACAGTAGATTTCTTCACACCAAGCTGCTTGCCTATTGCAGATTCAGTCTTCCCAGCCTGGTGCAGGTGTACAATTTTGTTTCTGGTGTGCTTCGACAGCTCTTTGGTCTTGGCCATAGTGAAGTTTGGAGTGTGACAGTTTGAGGTTGTGGACAGGTGTCTTTTATACTGATAACAAGTTCAAACAGGTGCCATTAATACAGGTAACAAGTGGAGGACAGAGGAGCCTCTTAAAAAAGAAGTTACAGGTCTGTGAGAGCCAGAAATCTTGCTTGTTTGTAGGTGACCAAATACTTAACTTACCAAGGAATTTACCAATTCATTCATTAGAAATCCTACAATGTGATTTCCTGTATTCTTTCCCCCCATTCTGTCTCTTATAGTTGAAGTGTACCTATGATGAAAATTACAGGCCTCTCTCATATTTTTAAGTAGGAGAACTTGCACAATTGGTGGCCGACTGAATACTTGTTTGCCCCACTGTAAATATGGGGTAGCTTTTGGCACTCTTGAGGTTGGGTGTACATCTGTACTGTATATCACCTACAAAAAGCACACAGTACACACACAATATAATGAAAAAATAGACAAAGCTTTATCGGACACAAAATAGATATAAAAGGCAGCAAATCACCATCTTTTTCATTCTAAACATATAGATCCAGGTATAAATCATATAGGAGGGGGCAGGCATACCTATTAAATATTAGATGCCACCTACATGTACTCGTAACAGTGTCACCAGGTTAGGTTAGACATCAGGTCACAAACATCAATCCAAATAAATAAAAACACAAATAACACAAAATATAGAGCAATCATACAGACCAAAGAGGTCCTCACACCCCAACATGGGTTTTCCTGTGGCTTCTTGCAGGAGTAATGTATAGGGAGCTAAAATGGCAGTATTTAAGGTATTAGCGATGATTAATTATGTCATTTGGCCATAGTCACAGCAGTAGAATATTTATCACAGAATCATGGCAGCAGGGTTGGACTGGGAGAGGAAATTATTCTCGTGGCTAGGGCTGCACGATATGGGAATTTTGTGCGATTGCGATTAGGGCCCTAAAAATTGCGATAACGATATGCGATGCAATATTTTAAAGGAATTGTGCTAGAGGTCTATTTGCTTGGATTTTCCCATATGAGCCGCTGACGCGGCTGGGTATGACATAGTTATGGGGGATCTGTGGATGACGCTGAGTTGTGGGGGATCTGTGGATGACGCTGTGTTGTGGGGGATCTGTGGAGGGTGCTGTTATATGGGGGATCTGTGGAGGACACTGTTATGTGGGGGGATCTGTGGAGGACGCTGTTATATGGGGGATCTGTGGAGGACGCTGTTATATGGGGGATCTGTGGAGGGTGCTGTTATATGGGGGATCTGTGGAGGACGCTGTTATATGGGGGATCTGTGGAGGACGCTGTTATATGGGGGATCTGTGGAGGACGCTGTTATATGGGGGATCTGTGGGAGGACGCTGTTATGTGGGGGATCTGTGGAGGACGCTGTTATGGGGGGATCTGTGGAGGACGCTGTTATGGGGGGGATCTGTGGAGGATGCCGTTATGTGGGGGATCTGTGGAGGACGCTGTTATATGGGGGATCTGTGGAGGACGCTGTTATGTGGGGGATCTGTGGAGGACGCTGTTATATGGGGGACCTGTGGAGGGCGCTGTTATATGGGGGATCTGTGGAGGGCGCTCTTATATGGGGGATCTGTGGAGGGCGCTGTTATATGGGGGAGCTGTGGAGGGCACTGTTATGGGGGATCTGTGGAGGGCGCTGTTATGGGGGACCTGTGGAGGACACTTATGGGGGATCTGTGGAGGGCGCTGTTATGGGGGATCTGTGGAGGGCGCTGTTATGGGGGATCTGTGGAGGGCGCTTTTATGGGGGACCTGTGGAGGGCGCTGTTATGGGGACCTGTGGATGGCACCGTTATAGGGGATGTGTGGAGGACACATAGGGCCATGAGGGGGGCCAGCTTAAGACATATAGCATCTTATGCTGGTCCTCCTCATGTGTCCTAAACTGGGCACATAACTGCCTTTTGCGTGTAAAGTGTTTTACTAGTGTGTGTGTGGGTGAAACAATCTCTCTCCTAACAGGTCCGGCCTCTGTACTCACTATGAATGCAATGCTCTGCAGCGAGCGGCAGCGAGGTGGCCGGCCAGCGCGTGACTGACGTCACTTAGTAACGCTCCTCCCACTTCAGGAAGCAAGAGCATTACTAAGTGACGTTAGTCACGCGCCGGCCGGCCACCTCGCTGCCGCTTGCTGCAGAGCATTGCATTCATAGTGAGTACAGAGGCCGGACCTGTTAGGAGAGAGATTGTTTCACCCACACACACACTAGTAAAACACTTTACACGCAAAAGGCAGTTATGTGCCCAGGGCCCCTTTTATATATAATCGCGGCATTTTCGGGTCGGCCAAATCGCCATATCGCATTTGCCGATTATCGCGATTCGATTATTTTTTCGTTTTATCGTGCAGCCCTACTCGTGGCCCAACCTCCATATCATAAATAAAGTCTAATCGGTTTCGTATAAGAAATAGACCCTAGTAGCAATTTATTGTCTCCAGACATTTCCAATTTGATACTATGGTATCAGAACCTAGGCCCACCAGAGGATCATAGATATTAGACCTAGTAGCCAACTTGGGGCTCTTTTACCATTGTGTCCACAGGTTTCAATTTGTGGAAAGTTTTCAGTCTGGCGAGGCAATTAAAGGGGTTTTCCACAGATGAAAAGACAGCAGATTGGCAGCTGCATATGCAAATGAGCACAGGACATCACAGCATTCCATTATATCACAATGATGGCACTTACATTGATACACCAGACACTATTGGGGATGATCATTTCTTTGCAGGAGTGTAACCTGTGTAGTCAGAGGCTATAGCAGGTATATACAGAGGTTCTCCAGCTTCCTCTATGCTCAAAGGACACACATGGGGGTTTGACTGTTGGGACCTCTACAGAAAGGTGTTCTTATGCCTATGCACAGTCAGCGCCATTCACTGATAAAACCTCCCACATGACTCCTTTTTTCTGGACAGCATATCCAAAAATCACGGACAGCCAACATTTTTTACAGACAGACTACAAAACCAAAATAAATAATAAAGACTATAAGTAATAGATGTCTATATCTCAATATACTGATATGAATGCACAGCAATTTTAGGGCTGTTTCACACGAGCGGATGCCGTGTGTGACATCCGCTCCGTGAAAGAGTGCCAAGACCCGATGCAGACTGCAGAGGCACGGAGCATTATCAATCATGTTAATGCTCCGTGCCTCTGCAGTCTGCATCGGGTCTTGGCTGTCATTCACGGAGCGGATGCCACACACGGCATCCGCTCGTGTGAAACAGCCCTTAGGGTCCATTCACATGTCCGTTGTTTCTTTCATTGTGCTGTCCGATTTTTTTCAGGACCCATTGAAAATGAATGGGTACAGAACTGGTCCAGATCTGTTCCGCAAAAAACTGAACAGATCAGGAAAGTAACAACGGACGTGTGAATGGACCCTTAGTGTGAGCCATAAAATGATGATAATTACAGTGACAATTATCTGATCAAGTACCACCATCCTCAAAAAAAATCATGGACACATCAATTTTTTTCATGGATACTGGAAATAAGTGTCCTATTTTTACGGACTGCCGAGGAATTTGTGGACGGTTGGCAACCCTGCTCCTAGGCTTTAATAAATGCTTTCCTAGAAGACCATCAATCAGCTCAGCTTCTTCTGCTCTATATAATGCTGCCTGCAGATTGCCCTGCATTTTCGGGGTGACACATTTGCTGTAAGTTCTGCTGCTTTTTCACAGATTTGTCCTGCACTGCAGCAGTCCTGGCCGCCCGCTGTGTACCACGCAGGGCCATCACTAGAATCGAGCAGTGTGGCAAGTCTCTATACGGTGGGTGTCAGGAAGCACTGAGGAGCAGGGATTGAGCGCAAGGACCACCCATCATGTCATTCTCCTGATCGACACTGGTCGCAGCGGTCAGACTCCCACCAATCACATCCTTGTCATATGCAATATCATAAAAAGAGGGGAATACCTCTTTAACTTTAAACATGTTATTCTACATAATTTAATAGTCTATAAGTTAAGTCCACCTCTCCCTAAACACTCATTTAGGCTAGGGGTAACATGTGTTGTGCTTTTGTAATGACAGTCAATGGTGTGATGAAATATGCTGCAACTGCGACGCAACAGTCACACAAAAATCTAATTTTTTGCGACTGTCGTGTCGCGTCCACAGCAAGTCACGCGTTTAGCCCTAGCTTACTTCTTGCTTTCGATGGTGGCACACTACCCCTTTGATAAATGTTAGAAAAGTACAATGGAATTACCCCTAGACAAGGCTGCGTATGTAGCAGGAAGTAAAGCTGTGGTTGTAACCTTTATAACAGAGTTCACCGATATGTAGAAAGTAAAACAAAAAAACTTTCGGGGAAATATTAAAACTGAGCAGTGAGCTCAGTGGCAGAATGCCCTTTGCTTGGTAAAGGTCAATGTGAATTCAGTTCCATACAATTTCTGTTTCATACAGCTTTGCGTATATCCCCTAGAGTAATTATTCCAATTCAGACTCAGACACATCCAGATAAGACAATCTGATAAGGAGCTTACATGTTACATTAAAGGATGTCGCATTTTGAGGTATAAAACTGCAATCTGGAACTGTTACCTTAGCAACAGAAGCCAAGGGTGATGTACAGAGGGAGACGGCACTGTATGTAGTGCATATACTTTCCATGGTGACCCCAGGCTTTATATGCAGTCTCTGCGCCTGGATACAGTGAGCTCAGTAATCCCAGGACATGTGCATACATCTGGAGCACAGGGAGACAGCCAGATTGTTGGATGATGATAAGTCATGTGACCTAAATTCTTGCGGATTTTTGCACATTTACAATATTTTCTAGGATGGTTCTCCATATCTTTTAACTCCTTATTGCTGGTCATTTTTATTGCTTTGGTTTTTTACATCCAGGGGATCAATATTTGTTCTGGTTATGTGAAAATTACTCAGAGGCAAGGCTACGTATGAGAAAGAACTGTGCTGGGGTCATCATATGACCTGGACAGATTTTCTGGTTCTGGATGCAATCAATGAATGTTCCCATGAGATGACTGTAGACAAATATCATAAAATCAGCGGCTAATTGTTGCACAAAAATGTTAGAAATTGTATAACTTTTCATTTTACAATAAATACACGTTGTTTACTGGATCTAGAACACTTTTATAAGGGGATAATTTATGAGCTCATCATGACAGCAGGTCATCATATCCAAAGAAAACAATGAAGAGGAAGCAGCACTTGCATGGAGCAACGCCTCCTCTTCAAATAGCTGATTGGAAGGGGTGCTGGGTATCGGACCCTCACCAATCACATATTGATGACCTAATAGGTCATCAATATTAAAAGGTTTTTTTGAGATTTAATATTGATGACCTATCCTCAGGATAGGTCATCAATATCAAATCAGCGAGGGTCCGAGAACCAGCACCCCTGCCGATCAGCTGGTTGAATAGAAGGCCACGCTCCGCGTGAGCACAGCCTTCTCTTCATTGTTTACCTGCTCGTTGTCGATATTGCAGCAGTGAGCAGGTGTTATTGTGCTGCCCCACTAACTTCAATGTATAGGTGTATAGGAAAGAGCTGTCCCATTGAAGTAAAAGGGGCGGCTTACAATTGCATCTGCTCACTGCTGCGATGTCGACAGTGAGCAGGTAAATAATGAAGGGAAGGCTGTGCTTGCATGGAGCATGGCCTTCTCTTCAACCAGTGTATCAGTGGGGGTGCTGATGCAGTGCCCGGGTTTGGGGTGGCCCCAATGCTACACTGGGTCGCCCCGGACATGGTTGAGGTGTCACCATGTGTTGCTGCACCACGCACCCCAATGGGAAATAGGTCCATAGAGTCAGGGTCTGCAGTAAACTAATGTGCTTCTTTACTGGAGGAATTCAGGTACAAAATAATACAGGCGAAGCATTGGGCTGGCTTGTCCAGTCTCCTCCCTGGCAGAAGAAGGGATGCTGAGGAAAAGCCTGAACTAGCTGTCCCTCTCTCTTTTTAGAAGGCTGGTACCCTGGCCAAATGCTGGAGGCCCAGGGTCTGTGGCAGAGTATCCCTATCTCAGTGTCTTCTTCTGGTCACTCACTAGACTGTCAGAGTCTCTTCTTATGAGCACTTTTCCTTAACTTCAGAACACTGGGGGCTCTGACTGCTCTCCTTATATACAGTTTCTAGCTGAACTAGGACCATCTGATGGGAGGGGCGGAGTGGAGAAACTCACTACAAACAGATACAAAGTTACCACTCCCATCTGTCATAGACTTACATTACAGCTTCAGTGATACTCAATGACACAGCAGTTTTTCCAGACACAAACATGTTTTCAGACATAACAACAGAGCTAAACCAGACATATAAAAGGTCAGTCTGTCTGGTTTTGGTGGTAAACAAGTCTAGCTTTTTTCCTACAAAACATGCTCTTCTATAAACCCTATGGCAGCAGTGTTAAATTACCAGCTTCTCATTCACAGTCCCCAAAGTCTCTCAGTATTCATTAACCTTTTCCACAGAGCCTCGCAAATACAGTGCAAATGAACAGGATATACACTGCCTGTCCAAAAATAAAGTCGCCACCAAAAAAAAAAACTTTCGCCTTCATTACGGCACACATTCGCTGTGGCATGTTTTGATAAGCTTCTGCAATGTCACAAGATTTATTTCCATCCAGTGTTGCATTAATTTTTCACCGAGATCTTACATTAATGATGGTAGAGTCTGACCGCTGCGCAAAGCCTTCTCTAGCACATCCCAAAGATTCTCAATGGGGTTAAGGTCTGGACACTGTGGTGGCCAATCCATGTGTGAAAATGATGTCTCATGCTCCCTGAACCACTCTTTCACTATTTGTGCCCGATGAATCCTTGCAATATGCCTGTGCCATCAGGGAAGACAAAATCCATTGATGGAATAACCTGGTCATTCAGTATGTTCAGGTAGTCAGCTGACCTCATTCTTGGAGCACATACTGTTGCTGAACCTAGACATGACCAATTGCTCCAGAGTCCAATCTTTATGCTCCCTAGCAAATTGAAGCCTTTTTTTCTGGTTTGCCTCACTGATTAGTGGTTTTCTTACGGCTACACAGCTGTTCAGTCCCATTCCCTTGAGTTCCCTTCGCATTGTGTGTGTGGAAATGCTCTTACTTTCACTATTAAATATAGCCCTGAGTTCTACTGTTGTTTTTCTTCGATTTGATTTCACCAAAAGTTTAAGTGATCGCCAATCACGATCATTCAGGATTTTTTTCCCGACACATTTCTTCCTCGAATACTATGGGTCCTAGGGGTGTAGCTAAGGGCTCATGGGCCCTGGTGCAAGAGTTCAGCTTGGGTCCCCCTTCCCTCAGTGCTCCATGGTCAGGGGCAGGGAAGCATATAGCCTTTGTGCTGCCTGAGGTAAAAATTTTAACTACCCTACCATGCCAAATTATTGAACTAACCCCTTCCCTCCAGCCCTAGGTGTAACTTGACCAGCATTTCTATAATAACAGTGTCTTCTTATGCAGCACAAGAGTCTTTGGGCCCCCTCAGGCTCCTGGGCCCGGTAGCGACTGCTACCTCTGCACCCCCTATAGCTACGCCCCTGATGGGTCCCCACTACCCCTCCCGAGGATAGGTCATTAGTATTAAAATCATGGAAAACCCCTTTAACAGCTGGACAACCCCTTTAACTCATACTAGCCAAACCAGAGACACTCCTCTATAGACCACACTGTTTTGGAGTTCTTGCCCTTCATCAGTACAGAGCAGGGTACTGGTTGGCTAGATGAGATATCTTAGGCACAGCTCAGGGGTACTGTTTCTCAATGATATGACACAGCAGTGTATGAAGACTTACTTTTCCGGCAATGCTGCATAGGAAGAAGTATGAATATTAACTCACACCCAAACCAGAGACAACCATCTGTAGAGAGCACAGTTTTGGGGTTCTTGCCCATCATCAATACAAAGCAGGGTATAAGTTCAGTGGATTAGGCTACTTTCACATCTGCATTTATGCTGCATCCGGCAGGGGTCAGCAAAACCACTTCCATTATCATAATACACCGGCTTCTGAACGAATCCGGTTGTATTATCTCTAAAATGACCAAGACGGATCTGGCACTAAAACCATTGTAAGACAATGGGCGCCAGATCCATTTTCTTTTGTGTTCGGGAAAACGTCTTGATCTATACCCCATGACGCACACAAAAACGGTGTCCGGCATTGGAACGCAACCAAGTGGAACTGAATGCATTCTGGTGCATTCCATTCCGTTTTGTCCCTATTGAATGGGAACAAAACTGAAGCATTTTCCTCCAGTTTTGAGATCCTATGGCAGATCTCAATACCAGAAAGGAAAACGTTGATGTTAAAATAGCTTTAGATGCTTTAGATGAATCTCGGAGGAATACTGCTACTCATTCTCAAATCTCATTATCTGTTATGTTAGTCTGACAGGGTAGGGCACTGGCTTGATTACTAAATTGGGAGGGCATCAAAGCATCATAATTAGGTATTGCTATACCAGTTTATCAGCCAAGACATCACAACAGTGAGTGGCAATTCCCTATAGTGAGACTCTGGAACACAACGCATACATTTTCATTACACTTCACCATAGCTTCTGCTTCAGTTCATTAAATCTGGTTGCAATAATGGTAACTAAAATGACAATATGCGTTTAGATATGATGAAGTGAAATTCATTTACATAGCTTTATTCTAAGCAGGAGGCTGAATATCTTGTGTCAGCCGAATCAGCTTCACATAACATTGCTGAGGCTAATGTTGCTGACTTGGTGGGATAGTACGGCTACACATCAACCACATCCCATTGACAAAACTTCTGGTTCTTTCTTACCTAGAGCCCCTCAAATGTTTTTCTGTGTCTTTTTTGGTTCTGCAACTATAACTTTTTTCAATTCTGCATGCTATATATACTAATGTATTTGTGCAAGCCCTCCATACACAATGGCATATGTAAAAGATAACTCAGCACTGCAGCCCCTTTATTTCGAAGGAGTCAGACTTGCAGAACCCTACACATGGTGATATGCAAGCAGTGGGTGTTGGAAAAAAATGGGAGTGCCATTTGTGAGGGCATGGCTTATATAAAAGGGAGTAGCTAAATGTATTCAGACCCCCTATGTTCATATCAGACTCCAGACAAGACCTCATTATATATTATATCTGGATGTGCCCACAAGCGACCCGCTAAACGGGCAAATTGCACCCTGATAGAAGTGACTTTACAGCTCCCTTCTATTAGAGTGTGATGGACAGTGGGGGGAGTCATATCTATTAACATGGGGGCACCATATGGCCAAGGCCACACAGCTAACCATATTCTGCTTTTGATGTGGAACTACAAGTGACAAAGATACTGTGCAAGCTCCTTCTTTCTTTCTTTCTGGCACCTAGCGATGTAGTGCTGGCACAGGGCTTCTTAATAGAAAGAAAGGGGGCAAGGTCTAAGCACTGTTGACTGGGTGCATGGGTGAGGGGGCATAAAACCTAGATGACTCCCGGTATATTCGGTTGTGTTTACAGCTCGCTTTATTCTCATGATCAGTGAGGGTCCGAGAGGTTGGACCCTGACTCATCATAAAGTGATAATTTATCCTAGTGCTACATGATGCCTTCACTTTACATGATATGAAGCATTACCATAAAAGTCAGGTGATAAGCATAGCATGTCCCCAAGAAACAGTGCCAGCAGAGTGCTCCCTTCTTCATGTACTGTAAACTCTTGCTACTACTTGAGTTGCGCTATGCTGTTTCCTTAGCGCTCATGGAAATTAATTGGACCTACAGAAACAGCATAGCACCATGAGATACACTGTTCCTGTAGCTCCCAAGTTAAGGGAGCCTCTCATGTTGTACATGGTGTCTGAGCTGTAGACAGCAAGTTATAGATTGACATATATATTTATAGGAAGCGAGTCAGTATAATTTGCATTTGATTCATTTAAATTCTTGCTCATTCTGAGCTTTGAAGTCAAAGAGGCGGTCCTATCAGTGATTGACAGCTCTCTCTGTATACACAGTCATAGGGCGAAGGCTGTCAGTCACTGATAGGACCACCTCCGTGACTTCAAAGTCCAGAGGAGCAGGAATTTAAATGTATAAATTACAATGTATACAGAACCTTTATCCAACTATATATCAATCTGCTCAGCTCCGTGTGCTCTATAATATGCTGCCTGCAGATTACACAGTAATTTCATGGTGACAGGTTCTCTTTACATAAACAGCATAACAAAGCCTGCTTAGCCATTTCTATAACTTCTTCCACCCTGGAATACCAGAACTGGTATGGCTGAGATCGTATTACCCCTTCAACACTTATTACCTTACAGGGGCACAGCAAGGTTGATGGTTACTATGCTCAGATGAGGCACACAATTAGAATTGATAGATTACACACAAGGAGACTCTAGTGCATAATATTTCTGAACACAAAGCAAATATAACACTTAATGAGTGTGTTACTTGCTGTCCCAAGTCCCTGTAGACTCCTTAGCAGCCCCTTTCCAGGACTGTGCTACTTCATAGAGGCCTCCACTTATAATCTACTTCTCACTTTAGAACAAGAGTGTAGTCTTTGCAAGTTAGGCTGTTTTCTCAAAGACCTCTACTATATCATCCTTTCTATTATTCAGGACTAACCAGGACATTTCAGGCTTCAAAGCAACCAGATCTCCACTGCAACCACTAGCTTGTCCAGCTCAGTACCACTCACCTCTTTCTGGTGCCCTCCAAAATTATGTTTCTTACCACAGTCCCAGCAGACTCTCCCAGAGCTAATCCCACCCACACTGGCAATACACTGTATACACAGCCAATACAGATCACTGCAAGTCATCTTCTTCCACAGCCAGACTACCCTAGCCCAGTGACTCTGTTAGCTTATCACTAGCTCCCTGGGACGCTTGTTTCAGGCCTTGCTCAGTGAACAAGTCAAACCAATTCCTCTTAAAAATTTGCTCAAATGTACCAGACAACCCTCTGCACAACTTCCACCAAAGTTCTCCAATATCTCCGCAGTGGACAGTCCTAAAGCCTAACAGTTCCAATTTGCACCACATATGGTCCATGCCATATCGGCCCTAAACCTCTCCCTTTCCTCTGCTATCACTACTTAGCTTCTCCTCCCAATAGCATGGTGACTTAATGCATCAGCATCACCATGCACATCTCTCAGACTGGACAGTAACTTTTTTTTAATATTATTAAAGAGAACATAACATTCCAAAGAAAGAATCATGGATACAAAAAGTTAAATAAAATAAGTATACATAAAAATGATTCTTGACCTATCCATCCAAACCAGTTTGGTCCTTCCAAACTAACAACACCCTCATTCATACCTCAACAATACCTGTAACAGAGATATATACACTCACCTAAAGAATGATTAGGAACACCATACTAATACGGTGTTGGACCCCCTTTTGCCTTCAAAACTGCCTTTATTCTACATGGCATTGATTCAACAAGGTACTGATAGCATTCTTTAGAAATGTTGGCCCATATTGATAGGATAGCATCTTGCAGTTGATGGAGATTTGAGGGATGCACATCCAGGGCACGAAGCTCCCGTTCCACCACATCCCAAAGATGCTCTATTGGGTTGAGATCTGGTGACTGTGGGGGCCATTTTAGTACAGTGAACTCATTGTCATGTTCAAGAAACCATTTTTCCAGTCTTTAACAGTCCAATTTTGGTGAGCTCGTGCAAATTGTAACCTCTTTTTCCTATTTGTAGTGGAGATTAGTGGTACCCGGTGGGGTCTTCTGCTGTTGTAGCCCATCCGCCTCAAGGTTGTGCGTGTTGTGGCTTCACAAATGCTTTGCTGCATACCTCGGTTGTAACGAATGGTTATTCCAGTCAACGTTGCTCTTCTATCAGCTTGAATCAGTCGGCCCATTCTCCTCTGACCTCTAGCATCAACAAGGCATTTTCGCCCACAGGACTGCCGCATACTGGATGTTTTTCCCTTTTCACACCATTCTTTGTAAACCCTAGAAATGGTTGTGCGTGAAAATCCCAGTAACTGAGCAGATTGTGAAATACTCAGACCGGCCCGCCTGGCACCAACAACCATGCCACGCTCAAAATTGCTTAAATCACCTTTCTTTCCCATTCTGACATTCAGTTTGGAGTTCAGGAGATTGTCTTGACCAGGACCACAACCCTATATGCATTGAAGCAACTGCCATGTGATTGGTTGACTAGATAATCGCATTAATGAGAAATAGAACAGGTGTTCCTAATAATTCTTTAGCTGAGTGTAGATATATATATATATATATATATATATATTTACATATACGATACTGTATATTTACTATGTCTAGTCATCCCATGGAAATCTATTGTTCCACTGCTTGTGAAATATTGTTAATCAAGAACACTTTATTTAAACAGAAATATATATTTCTTTTTTAAAAGCATCACATAATATGCAACACAAATTAAACAGCAAAACAATTCCAAAGAACCTACAACACTACATTTTACTGTATCTAAACCACCACCCACACTCTCATGAACCGGCCTCCTACAAACTTTCAGGGAAAAACCAAGTTAAGGACCCAGTCATAAAGTTCATCCCTATATAAGACTGGGGCAGACCAGATCATGTTCAAGAAAAAAGAAAGAAGAAAAACAGGCTTTATTAGGCTACTTTCACACTAGCGTTTTTAATGGATCCGGCAGGGTTCAGCAAAAATGCTTCCATTACTGATAATACAACCATATGCATACGTTATGAACAGATCCGGTTGTATTATCTGTAACATTGCCAAGACGGATCCGTCATTAACTCCATTGAAAGTCAATGGGGGACGGATCAGTTTTCTATTGTTGCAGATTGTGTCAGAGAAAACGGATCCGTCTCCATTGACTTGCATTGTGGGTCATGACAGATCCGTTTTGCTCCGCATCCCAGGGTCAGCAATCGCAGCAAACCGAAGGTCAATTCAGACCTGCGGTTTAATGTGTTTCTTGGTTATACGGGCCTCTGATGACCCGATAACTCGGAAAGGACGGTGATCGGTGGTGTGATAATACACCACCAATCACCGTCCTTAGATCCTGGGAGGTGGTGGTCACGCCACCTCTCAGGATCGCATCTGATTGGCTGGCAGGGAGGCTGGGCGGGCGGAGAGGCAAATTTGAATTGCCGAAGCTCCTCTCCCCGCTCATACTGGTCCGTGTTGCGGGGAGAGAAGAACTAAAAAAAAGTATGTTTTTTGTGCCATCAGGCACTGTAGTCTGTTGGGTTTTTTGGGGGGGGATTTTTTTTTTTATTTAGCACTTTTAGCACCTTTAGCTGTGTGACCCTAGACCCCCCCCCCCCCCCCCTCCCCAGGGGTGCTGCAGCTTTTTTTTATACTTTTTTGAATTTTTTTAGTTAGTTTTTTAGCTGTAGGGCAAAGTTTGCGAACACCCGTGACCCCCACACACTAAATAAAGATTTACACGCACGCACACACACACACTTCCCTATGACTCCGAGAGCCCCAGTGAGGACAAGGATGAACCCACTTTATATTTGTCATCCGCGTCCTCCTCATCATCTAGCGATGATGATGAGCCCCCAAGGCGGCGGAGACACCACCAGGCGGATCAAGGGGATAGCCATGCAAGGGACCCTGTGGCCCACGCTGTCTGGTGTACCCCAGAGAACTTTTACACTATGTCCCATTTGAAGAACCCCTGATGCACCCCTAGAGTAGAAACTCCATAAAAGTGACCCCATCTAAGAAACTACACCCCTCAAGGTATGCAAAACTGATTTTACAAACTTTATTAACCCTTTAGGTGTTCCTCAACAGTTTATGGAAAATGGAGATGAAATTTCAGAATTTCTATTTTTGGTAACCTTACCTCACAAAAATGTAATATAGAGCAACTAAAAATCATATGTACCCTTAAAATAGTCCCAACAAAACCGCCACCTTATCCCGTAGTTTCCAAAATGGAGTCATTTTTAGGGAGTTTCTACTCTAGGGGTGCATCAGGGGGGCTTCAAATGGGACATGGTGTAAATAAACCAGTCCATCAAAATCTGCCTTCCAAAAACCACACGGTGCTCCTTTCCCTCTACGCCCTGCCATGTGCCCGTACAGTAGTGTACGACCACATATGGGGTGTTTCTGTAAACCGCAGAGTCAGGGCAATAAATATAGAGTTTTGTTTGGCTGTTAACCCTTGCTTTGTTAGTGGAAAAAAATGATAAAAATGGAAAATTTGGCAAAAAAATTTAAATTCTGAAATGTCATCTTCATTTGCCAATAACTCTTGTGGAGCACCTAAAGGGTTAACATAGTTTGTAAGATCAGTTTTGAATACCTTGAGGGGTGTAGTTTCCAAAATGGGGTCACTTTTAGGGAGTTTATACTGTAGGGGTGCATCAGGGGGGCTTCAAATGGGACATGGTGTCAAAAAAAACAGTCCAGCAAAATCGGCCTTTCAAAAACCACACAGCCCTCTTTTGCCTCTACGCCCTGCCGTGTGGCCGTACAGTAGTGTACGACCACATATGAGGTGTTTCTGTAAACCGCAGAGTCAGGGCAATAAATATAGAGTTTTGTTTGGCTGTTAACCCTTGCTTTGTTAGTGGAAAAAAATTATTAAAATGGAAAATTTTGCAAAACATTTAAATTCTGAAATGTCATCTCCATTTGCCAATAACTCTTGTGGAGCACCTAAAGGGTTAATGATGTTTGTAAATTCAGTTTTGAATACCTTGAGGGGTGTAGTTTCTAGAATGGGGTCATTTTTGGGTGGTTTCTATTATGCAAGCCTCACAAAGTGACTTCAGACCTGAACTGGTCCATAAAAATTGGGTTTTTGAAAATTTCTGAAAAAGATTTGCTTCTAAACTTCTAAGCCTTGTAACGTCCCCAAAAACTAAAATGGCATTCCCAAAATTATCCAAACATGAAGTAGACATATGGGGAATGTAAAGTAATAACTATTTTTGGAGATATTACTATGTATTATAGAAGTAAAGAAATTGGAACTTTGCTAATTTTTCCAAAATTTGGGTACATTTTGTATTTTTTTATAAATAAAAAATAATTTTTTGGACTTCATTTTACCAGTGTCATGAAGTATAATATGTGATGAAAAAACTATATTAGAATGGCCTGGATAAGTATAAGGGTTTTAAAGTTATCACCGCATAAAGTGACACTGGTCAGATTTGCAAAAAATGGCCTGGTCCTTAAGGTAAAATATGGCCGTGCCCTTAAGGGGTTAAGTTGATCGCTAACGAGAATAATACTGCCGCCGATTAATCAGGATCTTTTAACAAAAAAAAAAATCCTTGTTTGCCGGTGGAAGATCTCGCCATGTAATAGTCGCTCTGCAGCTGGCAAACAATGAGACAATATAGTGACAAGCGATGCATTAGCGATCGCTCGTCCTAATACTGAGGAGGAGATAGCTGAATGTAATATGCATGCTATTACATGCAGCGATCTGCTAATCCATGCAGCGATCTCCTCCTCTAGCAAGCAGGCGATTGGATTGCCGGGAGGGGACGCTTCCCTCCCAACAATCATCTGCTCTATTTACATGTGTAATAGGGCTTTAAAGGCCATGTACACCTTTAGGGCCAATTTTTATTATTATTGCATTGTACTCATTTTGAGCTAAAAATTATTTTTTTAATTGGTCTTTATTAAAAATATGGAGTTCCTTTTTTGTGTAAATAGCTGACATGCTGTAGTACGCAGCCTGTGGATTTTCTGTCTTTTCTGTCATTTGAGGAGCTGATGGGCTCCTTATATTTGCTCTCTGACATTATAAATATTCATTATGGATAAGTTCTTATCTTACAAATAAGCATGTGGTTTAAATAAATGTTCATGACCTCTCATTAATTTAAAGATAAGGTTTGTGAAAGTGAAAGTACCAGTCTCACAGTTAGAATACTAGGGGAACACTATTGGTGGGCATTTTATATTGAGGGGGCACTATAATGAGGTTTTAATATACAGGGTGGTACTTTGGGGGGCCTTATGTATACTTGGGCTACTATAGAGTGCATTATAGACACTTAAAGCAGTACAGGGGGGCCATTATAGTTACTGGGGGCACTGTGGTGGTCTACTGAGGGCACTGCAGGGGTTGGGATGCTTAAAAAAAATTAACTAATAAAATTTATCATTATCATTTATCATTTTATGCTATGAAAAACGTATGCAAGATGACCATTAAAAATTGACAAATGTCCAGAAAATTGATGCACTAATGAATGCAGAATGGCCATGAAAAACGGACAGTGAGTCCGGTTTTAATGGCCATTTTTGTTCATTGTCGTGTCAATGTAGCCTTACCCAACACTGCGATTCAGCCGCGTGTAAGCCCTTACTACTAATACTTTACCCAATAAATAAATAAAATTAATTCATTAATAAATAAATATAAATAAACTGTAACGGTCCCTGTCACTCAGAACTTTGAATGTCCCATTGACCTACGCCATATGAGACAGAGGAGCCAGTGGAGGCCAACCAATGTAAGCGGTCACACCTACTGTAAACCAGTATTGAAGGAACAATGAAGTAGGAAGTGTTGCATGCTTCTCAGCACTCTAGAACAATCCCCCTGGGGACAACCCCTTCCTCTGAGTTCCTGTACTTCAGACTGTCCCTCACATACAGCTTACCTTGAGAGCAGTGCCAAGTCAAATCCCAAAATTTTATGGGTATCCTAACTGAATTCAAAAGAGACAACCCCACCTCTAGATCCTGACTTGGGCAATCCTTAAGAGCTATTGAAGCCTGACAATAGGTCGACTCGACCCTTCTGTTGAGGAATTTCCTGAATATGGTCCTAATCTCCTCCATCCCCAAGCCAAAAGATGCCCAAGATCTTTTATTTACCATCCTGTCTTTCATTTCTGGAAGAACGCCTGGAACCATCCCTTACAGGAGGCTACCCACAAAAGAGCCCACTCTTTTGCTATATTTGCCTTCAAAACAGTATTCAATAAGAAAACCACTGGGTTGACTTTTGATTAGGTTTAGTCATTTCCCCACAATAGCTGGAAAAAAACACACCCTTGGCCAGAAAGATTCTGGCAAGATACACATACTGGATTAAAAGTGGGTGGTTGGCTCTCACCTGGTGAACTATGGTGGGTGCTGCTAGCTCACAACTTGGGTGCCCGACCCAAAATAAAAGTGTATGAAAGAAGAAGGGGAGTGAGTGCAACACGCCAGACCTGCAGGGTATAGCGAAGTGAGGTCACGGTTATGGGCAATCGAGGGTTGCTCACTGTATTGGAGAACCCTGGGCAGGCATGTGGCAGTGAAGGAGAGGTAGACACGGTTCCTCTGGGGCACACTCTGTATGTAGGGACCAGGCCTGATGGTGGATGAGGTGCCCTGAATGTTATGGGTATTTTGAGTGCCTGGGGCAAGGTCCCTTTAAGGTTCGTGACGCCAGTGCCTTTGACGGTGGCACACCGGTTGATAGTTGGAATAAGTGAGGTACACAGGTGGTATAGTGAACCAAACGTTGCTTTACTTAACAGTCCAACTTTGTACATGCAGATGGTGACACAGTCTCTTAGTTCACAGCTTTACAAGCAGGTTTATTTCACAAGATGGCAGGTGTTGATTATGCAAGATACTCAGAGGGTAAATCCACAATGCACTCAGAATCAGGTTGTACCTTTCCTCAGAAATAGCGTACACTGTTCCTTCTAGAACTCCTGTCTGGCTTTCTATCCCAAGGCCCGGATGCCTAAATGGTGGCTTAAATCCTTGGTAAATATCTCTTCCTCTGGTATTAATTAAATCCTTGCTTTACTTTCTAATGCATCTGCCCATCAGGGTTACTTATCTTTGCCTGTGATATCCTTACTTGTCTGGTGGATGACTGTGGGTTTCTCCCAGGAGGTTCTGTCCTGCTACTGGGGTGACTTCAGAGCTAACTAAGGCTCTCTTGGCTTCAGGCAGGCTAGGTCTCCTCACTAGCCTCCTGGTCATAGCTAGCAGCCAGGGCTATCAAGCTGCATGTCAGGAGGAGGCCCTCAGCATATCTCTGGCTGGTGCCTTCTCACTTCTGTCTTCTCAGACTCCTGACTCTGCACTAACTCTCCCTGTCTAGGCCTGGACATTTATACTAGGGGCTCCCTATCTCCCTCTAGTGTCTGGGATGTCTAACTACACCCAACTAGGCCTGCTATTGCATCATACAGGGGAACATTGCATATAAAAACACATTGGAAAATACATTAAATGCACAATTAAATATAACATTTCTGTCCCTTGTTATCACGATCGGCGTGACTATCACATACGTGACACAGAGGGAGGGAAAGAGGAAGGCCCTGCCCAAGTGAGAGGGAAGGTGGTGACCCCTGACTCACCTTGCGGCTGGCACCTGGCTGCCCTGACGTCCCTAGACGGGTTCCTCACCCGTACGCCGATCACGTGCCTAAAACCCTGGCTTTCCATAAGATGAGCCCTAGATAGTGAACAGGGCGGTGGGAACACTAGTCCGCACCACTAGCTCTAAAGGAAAACACCAAGGGGAGGACAGACAATACAGACTAAACATATAATCCCAGGTGGGCGACAACAGGAGACAACAAAAAGCCCAACAGGGATCCGGAGGGTAGCACTCTGGAACAACAACCAGGATTCACAGCTCCAGTGGGTCAGTATAGAAGTCCATGCAGGAAGCTCTATAACTGGCAACTAGAGAAGTGTGAGAGGAGAATATAAGGAGGTTGGGAGTGGCAGACAAGAAACAGCTGAGGAGGAGAAGCTACGGATCCCTGAGTGAGACAAAAAGGATTGCAAGGCAAACACAGAAAACAATCACTAAGAAACAACGTGATCTTTAGACATAGAGCGCGCAGCCACCCGCTGCGACTTCCTGACCCCGGGTATAACGGAGTCAGACGTGGCTCTTGACACCCTCGTGACACTTGTGAGTAGGAGTAACGCGCACACCAATTGACCCTTGTGTAGTGCCCACCCCTACCTAGTGGGGCACTACATGAGCACTCACAACTCAGTCTTGGACCATAGGGTGCACAATAAATTTATTAAAGTAGGACCTGCTGTGTCCAATATATAAAATATATAACATATACTAAAATACAAATAGCATAAAATAACAAATTGGTACCAATAAAGACCTATTAATGGGGTGAATCACTTGATGGCACGTCCTGCACGCAGATGTTGCTTAAAGGCACATAACACTCATAGTGCCACCATCCACAGTTCAGTATTAATTTCCAGGAATTGCTGTGGTTAGTAACAGTTCACAATTCAATGTCCCAAAAAATGTCTGTGATCAACCTCTTCAAGTGCTAATTGAATAGCTTGCTTGACAGTGCATGTAAAATTCCAGTGTTACAACACGATGAATACCTCCAATAGTTCTCCTCATACAGTTATAAATGTAACCGCTTCAACCAGTAAGTTTGTGTCGCCACTATTCCGGATAATGATACAGGTTCCTACCTGAGTCCTGGCACTGCATCTTGCTGCTGTGTCAGCTGGCCAGTCCTTCCACGAGGTGCATGAGATGTCGATTGCTTCGGCGTCCTGTCACGCACGTCTCAGCTGGATGACGTCACGCTTACCGGACTGAATAGACGAGACTGGTGCCTTGGAAATAGCGTATATTGCTGTATGAAGCGGTGATTCAAGCTGAAGGTTTTATTCTCGCATGGCCATGCGGTTTATGAGTAGAGGTTCCGTAGGTTGAGTGGGCGCTTCCTCCTATCACCAGACACGTTTCGGGGTGTCTGCACCCCTTCCTCAGTGGCCACTCCAAGTGTTGTGAGTGCTCACTCCCCTTCTTCTAAGATACACATACTGGCCAGATAAATTAACAGATACACATACTGGCCAGATAAATTAACAGATACACATACTGGCCAGATAAATTAACAGATACACATACTGGACAGATAAATTAACAAAGGGATCAGAAAGGCTTTGCACAGATTCACCTTTTTCCAAATGATAAAAGACCAACCCTTGGTCCACCATTTGGGCGACATCCTTTACCATGCCCAGTTTCAGATGGTGATCACCAGGACCAATATCATTGCCTAGAATTTTTGTTGTTTCCTGAGGTTCTGGAAGGCTACCCTTGAGACTAAAATCAGGCTGTGACATGTGAGCTTTGTTTACATGCAGTTTTTTCATTAGTAGATGTAGCCTCAAACTGAATTTTGTTATTGCGGTGTCCAATAACAAAATTCAGTTTTTTTCTGTCCTTTGGACAGGTGGACTGGCGTGAGGCTCCCCTTTTCTGGGAGCTGAAGTGTTTTTGAATGGGGCTCTCTTGTTACTAGGAGATTGCCCTTTTCTGTTTTCTGCCTTATTGGCTTGCCTTTGTTTGCTTCTAAGAAGCTTATTGCGGCTCTGTATTTACAGGTGTACCTCGGGGGGGGGGGGGGGGGGGGGGTGACCTCCTTCCCCTCTTCCTCCGACCCGGTTTTCGGAGGCTCAGCGGTACTCCGGTTGCCAGACACCGCTACGGCGTCGGCGCCGTGGGCGCCGCCATCTTCCGGAAGTGACGCGCAGGTGCGCAACGTCACTTCCGGTCTTCTCATATCCCGAGCGGTGTTTTTTTTTCTTCTCACCGCTCGGTCTTTCTTCTTGTTCAGGATCGTGCTCTGTCTAGAGCAGATAAGGGAGATACCTTACTTATAGCTGAGTCTATAATAAAGGCTCCATTAGAGATCTGGGCTTACCTCTATGGAAGCCCCGCCCGGGGGCGGAGCTCCCCTCTTTAAACGCCCAGAGCCTGTCATTCAGTCTCTGGTTGCGTTGCTTTGCACAAGCTAGCTCCAGAGTTCCTGTGCTTGGCTTATATTCTTGATATTGGATATTTTCTTCCAGCTCTATTTTCTTCAAGTGCTGGTGGGCATCCCAGACGGTGTTTTCCACCTCACTATGTGTTTGTTAGGTGTTATGACCTGTCTCTTTTTTTGTTACAGTGATGGCTTCCCCTAGGGAATCGGATCAACAGCGGAAGTCCGGGGCCAAAAGAAAGCACTTGGCCTGTTACGATTGTAACACCTCCTCCTTATTCAAGGTGCGAGAGTTGTCACACACAGGCAACCACGGAACCCACGATGCAGGAGATTATAGGGAGTTGTGCGCCTTCTTAATGAGAGGCTACCAGGATCCTCCCAGACTCCTATGGAAGTGACTGCACCAGTCGAGAGACCCACTCCCTGTTCCGTGGGCTCATCTTCTGAGGAAGAAGAACTAACTTCTTGTTTTTTTCCTCCAGAGAAAACACAGAAGTTGCTGAAGTCCATCAGGTCGGGGGACCATGATGTTGACATGGGTGAGTCCTCCGATCCCGCCGGACGGACACAGCGTGTCTTTAGGGCGGATGAGACCCTTCTCTCTGTGATGCGCACAGAGTGGAGAAAGCCTGAAAAAAGTCCAGTCCTCACCAGGAAGTTCAAGCTTATGTACCCGATGGCTAAACCCTTGGTGGAATCGTGGGGTTCCGTTCCCAAGGTGGACATGGCGATAGCCAAGTTGTCCAGGCGCACTCTGGTCCCTGCAGACGATGGGTCTAGTCTGCAGGACCCTCTAGATCGGAGGGCAGAGTGCACCCTTAGAAGGGGTTACGCGGCGGCCGCTGCCTCCGCGTCAACATCTATTGCGGCCACTGAAGTAGCCTCCTTCTTACGCTCCAGGCTGAATCAAATCCAGACAGACTTGGATCAGAGCATTTCCAGAGATGGCTATTCATTTTTTGTGTGATTCCACCCAAATGCAGTTAAAACTGGCAGCCAAAACGATGGCTCTGGTCTCAGCTGCCCGTAGACCACTATGGCTGAAGCCGTGGAATGCGGACAACGCGTCCAAATTTAATTTATGTGGGCTCCCCTTCGAGCCGGATAGGCTCTTCGGGTCCGAATTGGATAAAATTATGGAGGGACTCTCTGACAAGAAGGGGAAGAGTCTCCCCCAGCAGCCCTTTCGGGGACGTCCCAGACAGGATCAAAGAGGCGGAGGCCGTTCAGGGCCGCAGGCTAGGCGCAGAGATTGGAGGGGGCCGTCTCGTAGATCCTCGAGACGTCCCCGCAAACCCACCAAGGAGGCGAAACCCTCCTGACTATGGGCCCAGCAGATTGCAGACCCCTGGGTTCAGGGTATAGTTTCTGCCGGTTACCGGGTAGATCTCATCTCCCGCCCCCCCCCCCAAGAGAGATTCATCGCCACTCGAAACTTCGGGTCGGCCAAACAAAAGATCCTAGAATCCTACATTCAGGACTACATCTCCAAGGGAGCTCTGGAGGAGGTGCCAGCAGGGGAGAGAGGCCTAGGGATTTATGCTCCAGTTTTCCTGGTTCCCAAGAAGACGGGAGATCTCCGGATGATCATCGACTTGAGATTCCTCAATCGATTTGTAAGGAAAACCAGGTTTCGGATGGAAACCATAAGGTCAGCCAGCCACATCCTCAAACCTGGGGACGTCATGGCTACTCTGGACCTCAGGGATGCTTACCTCCACATCCCGATCCATTCCGCCTCCCGGAAGTTCCTCAGGATCGCGGTTCAGATCTCAGGGGTTCTCAGGCATTTTCAGTTCGCTGCTCTTCCCTTCGGAATCTCTTCTGCCCCTCTCATCTTCACCAAGGTGGTGGTGTCGGTGGTGGCAGCTTTGAGACTTCAAGGACTGACTATTATTCCTTATCTGGATGATTGGCTTTTCATAGCCTCTTCAGTTCCGATCCTTACCCACCATCTTCAGATCGCAATCTCCTTTCACCTCTGCCTTGGCTGGATTATCAACTGGCAGAAGTCGAATGTGAGCCCATCAACTTCAATCCATTATTTAGGATTCGTGGTCGACTCTGTGGAGATGTCCCTCCAGTTGACTCTAGAAAGGAGAGTGCGGATTCAGGATCTGGCAAGGGTCCTTTACGTCCCTCGTCAAGTCTCCATCCGGACTCTCATGAAGATGCTGGGGCTCATGTCAGCGGCTGCGGACGCAGTCCCTTGGGCGCTATGGCACCTCCGTCCCCTTCAGTCGGAGGTCTTACACTTATGGAACGGCAGCCCTGCGGGGCTAGATTCCCTGTGCTCCCTGTCCAGTCAAACCCGGAATTTCTTCAGATGGTGGTTCCAGCTGCCAGCAGGAAAGTCTATGACCCAACCAGTTTGGCTCATATTGACTACAGACGCGTCCCTTGTAGGCTGGGGCGCTCACCTGGACGGATCCCCAGTACAGGGATCTTGGTCTCCTCTGGAGCGGCGTCTCTCTTCCAATCTTCGCGAGATGCGAGCTATCCGGCTAGCCCTCCTTCACTTCGCCCCTCAGATCCGGGGCAAAGCAGTGAAAGTCCAGTCAGACAATATGACTGCGGTCCTTTACATAAACAAGCAGGGAGGCACAAGATCATTGCCCCTTCTGTCAGAGATCGGGGTAATTCTTCAGTGGGCAGAGTCGAACCTTTCCCATCTATCTGCCACTCATATTCGAGGCTCCCTCAATATGATAGCGGACCGCTTAAGTCGAGTATTACCAACCATGGAGTGGTCTCTGCATCCGGAGATCTTCAGGCAGTTAGTTCACAGATGGGGTATGCCAGAGGTGGATCTCATGGCGACCAGGTTCAACGCCAAGGTGCTGAGGTTCTGCTCCCTGTACAGGGAAGACAACCCCCTGGCGATAGATGCTCTGACGATACCGTGGAGGTTCAGGCTGGCTTACATCTTCCCTCCGTTTTCCATGATACCGAGGGTATTGACGAAAATCCGTCAGGATCAGGCCTCGGTAATAGCCATCATACCGTTCTGGCCCAGGAGATCCTGGTTTACCTAGCTCATTCAGATGAGTCGGGGACAATACTGGAGACTCCCCCCGGAGCAGACCCTGGTGTCGTGGGACACTCATCTCTGCCCAGATCTGCACAGGTTCAACCTGACAGCCTGGAGGTTGATCAGTCCCTTCCCAACATAGAAGGGCTTTCCGAGTCGGTCCTGAGAACTTTGTCGCATTCCAGAGCAGAGTCTACAAAGAAGGCTTATTCCAGAATCATGAGAATCTTCATGTCATGGTGTGATTCCAAACAGGTGGCGTCTGCAGATCCCCCCCTTCCTGCAATATTACAATTCCTTCAAGATGGACTTGATAAAGGTCTCTCTCCAGCTACCTTGAGAGTTCAGATATGTGCCATCTCGGCCTGCCTTAACAGGCCGCATTCTCGGGACCCACTCATCAAACGCTTCCTGAAGGGAGCTGAAAGACTAAAGCCTACTATACTGAAACCTATTCCCCAGTGGGATCTTTCAGTAGTGCTCAGGGGGTTAGCATCTCCCCCCTTTGAGCCATTGGAGGAGGTGGAATTAAGATTTTTGACCTTAAAACTGTTTTTTCTTCTGGCTGTAGCTTCAGCCAAGAGGATTTCTGAACTACAAGCTTTTTCTGCAATTCACCCTTACATCATTTTCTTGCAAGACAGGGTACTCCTGAAGTTTTTACCCTACTTCAGACCTAAGGTTCCAACCTTCCAAAATATTAACCAGGTAATCTCTTTACCAGTTTTGTTTTCAGCCTCCTCCTCTGATACTCCAGCCAGACATCCGCTGGATATTTCGAGGTGTCTCCAGGTCTATGTGGATAGATCTAGAGAGTTCAGGATAGATGAGAATCTCCTCATCCTGTTTGCCGGTAAGTCTAAAGGCCGTAAAGCGTCTAAAGCTACCATTAGTCGCTGGATCAAGGAAGCCATCAGGGAGTCTCCCAATCTCTAGATCCTCCGGAGTTTGTGAGGGCCCATTCTACTAGGGCTGTCTCCACCTCTGTTGCAGAGAGAAGACTTCTCCCCTTAGAGTTGATCTGTAAGGCGGCTTCCTGGAGCTCTGAGTCAACCTTCATTTCCCATTATAGGATAGATGCTAGGATGGCAGAGTTTTCGGCCTTTGTGCAGACAGTTCTTAGTTCTGCCAGGCATGAGGACCCTCCCTAGGGGATGATTCTTGCTATCTCCCCATCTGTGCTGCTGGTAGGACGTAAGGGAATCGTTAATTTCTAACGATAATTTGTTTTCCCTTAGTCCTAACAGCAGCACACAAATATCCCACCCTAGGTACATGATGCTTGTTAAAGACACGGTGGGCTGGGGGGCGATCTCCTCCCTTTCTGGGAGCTGAAGATCGCTTATTGGTTCTTGGGCTCATTAAAAATTCTGCCAGTCCTACCAGTCCACAGGGCAGTTAACCCCATCTGTGCTGCTGTTAGGACTAAGGGAAAACAAATTATCGTTAGAAATTAACGATTTTCTTTTGAAATGGATTGTTTTGGCAGGAAGCATATGGATTTCTGGAAGCCCCATTCAGGTGAATGGAACAAATTTTTGTCCGCTTTAAAGAGGATTGGTCACCAGGATAAACCCCATTGAACCAGGAATACTGCCTGGTGGAGTTGATTCTGCTGATTAAAATTATGCCTTTAATACCCAAATTCATTTTGCGGTTGCAGAGATATCTTACTTTTAATTAACATGCTAATTTGGGCTTAAAGGGCTTCTGTCACCCCACTAAAGTCATTTTTTGGGGGGGGCTAGTTAAATTCCTTATACTGCGATATATGAAAATATAATGGTGTTACTTTCCTTCAGCCGTTTCTTATAAAAACAAACTTTTATAATATGTAAATTAGGTCTCCACCAGCAAGTAGGGCGTCTACTTGCTGGTAGCCGGCGCAAAAAACCACCCCCTCGTCATCTTGATTGACAGGGCCAGCCGCGATCTCCTCCTCCGGCCGGCCCTGTCAGCATTTCAAAAATCGCGCGCCTGTGTTCATTCGGTGCAGGCGCTCTGAGATGAGGAGGCTCGCCTCCTCAGCACTACCTCAGTGCACCTGCGCCAATTACTTCTTCTCTTTCGGTGATGTCATCAGCGCAGGCGCACTGAGGGAGTGCTCATCTCAGAGCGCCTGCGCCGAATGAACACAGGCGCGTGATTTTTTAAATGCTGACAGGGCCGGCCGGAGGAGGAGATAGCGGCTGGCCCTGTCAATCAACACGACGAGGGGGCGGTTTTTTGCTGCGGCTACCAGCAAGTAGACGCCCTACTGGTAGAGACCTAATTTACATATTATAAAAGTTTGTTTTTATAAGAAACTGCTGAAGGAAAGTAACACTATTATATTTTCATATATCGCAGTATAAGGAATTTAACTAGCCCAAAAAAAAAAAAATGACTTTAGTGGGGTGACAGAAGCCCTTTAAGTGCATCAAGGGTATACACTGCTGCTGCTCCATATTCGCTACCTAGCCGTGCCCGTTTCCCTTGACAGGCATCTTCATTGTGCTCTTGCCTGGCCCTGTAATCTTTCATATGCACCACTGCTGAGAAAGGAAAGGGGTGTGGCTAAGTAGGGAAAGTGGAGGAGATGTGGTGCACCGAGGGGCTAGGGCATGCCTCTCAGTGCACTTAAGCATTAATTAGCATAACTGTTAGTGGCCGCCAATCCACCTTTTTACAGCGGTCACTAATGGGCCTTAGGCTAGGCCCCTTTTTTGGCAGCCTAGTCTAAGCATTGTATGGGTTGCCTGTGCAGCAGGGAGCAGGAGTCATGAAAGCCAGATTTCTGCTCTAATGACCTGGATCGACAGAAGTAGCAGTCGGGGTGTTTAACCCCTTAGATTCAGAAGCACTAGCACTAGCAAAACGCGCGTCCGGTCGCAGGAGGAGACAGCTTTTTAGGTATGAACATACATATGGATGTTGTTTGATTCTGTGTGGGCCACAATAGGATCTATATGTGAAATGAGCATATGCACTTTGTACTTTACTTTGGTCCTAACATAATATAATGTATATTTTGGTATGATCGTACATATGGATGCTATTTGACTTTGCGGGGGCTGCAAAAGGATATATATGTCAAACGATCATATGCACTTTTGCACTTTATTTTGGTCCTAACAAAATATGCATGTATATCTAGGTGCATCAATTGCCCAGCAATAT